>NW_008669327.1:0-9480 GCF_000695815.1 Acanthisitta chloris
GCAGAGCCCTCCTGCCTTCCAGCAGGTGCATTCAATCCTCTCATCCAATCATCAGTAAAGATACTAAAGAGCACTGGGCCCAGCACTGACCCCTGGGGAACACCACTAGTGACCAGCTGCCAACTGGATGCAGCACCATTCACCACCACTCTCTGGGCCATCCAGCCAGTTCTTAACCCAGCAGAGAGCGCCCCTGTCCACGCCATGTTTTCAGGAGTGTGCTATGGGAGACACTGTCAAAGGCTTTGCTGAAGTCCAGGCAGACTACATCCACAGCCTTCCCCTCACCCATCAGGCGGGTCACCAGATCATAAAAGGAGATCAGGTTGGTCAGACAGGACCTGCCCTTCCTAAACCCATGCTGGCTGGGTCTGATATCTTGCCCATCCTGTAGGTGCTGTGTGATCGCACTTAGGATGAAAGAACACTAGAATCTTTTGCTTTCATTTCATGAGCTTGATGGGGAGAAGGGAAATCTCTTGACACCAGTTAGCAGCAATTGTTTCATCCACTGCTAGAACAAACTGGCTATGATGTCTTTGTTTCCAGGTACCCCACTTCTGAAATGCTACATCTCTTGCTCTCTGCACAAGCAGGCATCCACTGTTTTCAGTTCAATGCAAACTGTTTCAGAGATGAGAGATACTCCATGTAGTCCTGCAAGCTGTTTGTTTTGTTGTTCCTGATTTTAAATTGAGGTCATTCTGATCAAATGTATCTATTTGCTCTTTTTTTTTCCTCATGGCAAGCATCTTATAAACAGATTAGTAGAGCTTGTTTGCAGAAAGAAGAGGGATGCATGGAGAAAGATGCTCTTCCCTCAGCTGAGGTTAAATTAATCTCAGTTACTAAAATTCAGTGCCTGAATTTATCTTTCTGAGAATAACAGTCCCTGTGTTTTGGAGAAACCAAGCAAATCAATCTGAATGGGAAGTGATGTGGTTAAATACAGGATAAACAAATATCAGAAAAATGTTAGCATTATTCTTAAAAGGGGTGGAGGCTACAAAGCTTGGACCAGGGGTTCTGACAACAAGCAAAGCTGCTTACATTAGCCACAATGTTCTTCAAAAAAAAAAAAAAAAAAAAAGATAGGTAGATAGGTTATTATTTGAGAATAAAACATTGTCCTGTTTTTGTTCCCTCTCCCTCTTAACAAAGGGCTTCAGGGTCAAAAGTCAGGACTACCAGTTTATGCTGTACACTTGCAGGCATAAAAACTGAAGAGAATCATTTGACAGTATCAAAATCATCAAAAAAGCAAGACCATGTCTGAATAAAGTCCTGCAATAAGGCATAACCCTTAGGAAGAACAACAGGTACCTCTTGTCTGAAACAGCTTAATGGCATTCTAACCATCTGTTAAATGAACTATGCTGCCAAGCCATCATTCAAAATACTTAAAACCCAGTTTTGCACAGATGATGTTGCTCTGCTGCTTTGACTCTTCTCACTCCTGTACTCATTTCACAGAGCATCTAGCCTCTTGTCTCCTCCCTTCAACCCCAGCCTCATCACCTCAATGTTCCAATGCAAATGCATTCGCTCCAAATGCAAAAAAATCAGTTTTAAGATTTATGAATTCATAGAATCATAGAATTTTAGGGATTGGAATGGACCTTACAGATCATCTAGTCCCAACCCCCTGCCATGGGTAGAGACATCTCCTCACTAGACCAGGTTGCTCAAGGCCTCATCCAGTCTGGCCTTGAACATTGCCAGGGTTGGGTGGACCCCTACCTCCCTGGGCAACCTGTTCCAGTGTCTCAGCTTCTCTGCAGACGAGGAGTTAAGAGGTCCACGTAAAACTGAAACTAATCTTAACTTACGATCTATCAAATCTATTCAATGCCAAAATAAGGGTAAAGCATATGACAACTTCTGTACACCTGAAGTGCCAATGAAGTGTTCTCAGAGATCTGTTTTAATACCCTAAACCTTTCTTTCCTTGGTTATGTATTACAGCCTGCTGCAGCAATCACTGGGTTGCAGCCTGAAAAACCTCAATTGCCCTTCTCTAAAACAACAGGAACCTGTCCATCCCACACCAACCCGACAAAAAAAAGTCCATTATTCATATTGTATCAGTCCCCTCTGTAGCACTTAATCAGGAAGGGCTCCATTACATCACAGCATTTTCATTCACAAACTTCACAAAACTCCTCTATTTTGCAGCTCACAAACAAAACCACTATCTTGTGACAGACTGCATGAAAACATACAGAAAAAAATGGAAGGAGTTATTTTAATGCTCTGTAGAAGGGAGGATAATCTCTTTTCTCCTGAATTACATCTCAGAGCACTGTCAAGTTTTTTCAACAATTTATTTAGAAAAAAAAACAACAAATCCCCAGATCCTTAGTCTCCTCCCCTACAGGCACAAAGGATTAGAGAAGTTCTATATACAGCTCAGGGCCACTTTTTATTTATAAATTCTGCTACTTCTCATGCATATTTCAAATGGCACAGTAAGACAGCTAAGAGCATTGTACAGTATCATAATGATACTTTCCAGAATAGCCACTCAGTTTTGCATACAGCTGATGACTGAGTCACCTGGCAGTCACCTAAGCAGTAGTGGAAGTGTACAGCACAAACCTAATGTTTTCATTTACATCATTTATCACAATGATTTTTCTCCAAATACCTGAAACTGTTGAAGATACTACCAATTAGAAAGTAATTAATATAATCATTGCAAGAGCACAGGAATGTCACTGATGCTAAAGTATTACAGTGTGTAGGTGAGATGGATAACATGTGGGAGCCTGGAGATTCATGTGGTTGTTGCCACAGCAGAAGTCATAAGCATATCACATAGCACTTCTTCCAAGAGACATGATTCTTGCATGAAAAAAAAGGAAGAAGATTGCACAGAAGGTCAGCATCCTCTACCTATTCACTCCCACAATAATTCCTTTACTAATCTTCCTTGCCTGACAGACAGGTTAGTTTCTTTCTTAAAGACTTCTATTATCACCCCTCAGCTTTGTGCACTGACTTGAAAGCATTCACATGATTCAACTTTTCCAAGCAAAAATCACCACTACATTTTAGCCTGGACACACACCAAGTGTAAGTCATAGAAATAACACAATCATCTTAGTTTAAGTAAAAAACCAAACAGAATCAGAGCTCAAATAAACAACCATAGACACTCTGTATGATGAATCTCAGCCCACAACATTAAAATACTTGATTCTGAACACCAGTTCCTACAAGAGATAGAGTAAGTAACTCTTCATTAGCTACGCCCCAGCCCAGTGGGGACAAAGCTAGGGTTGAGAACACAAAATTAAATTAAATCTGTAAAATAGAAATAGTTTTTACAATTAATTCTGAACTGAAAATTGAAATCATTTTGCTTTAAAGTGATCCCAAAGGCATTACTCTGGGCTATCTGTGGCATCATGTGGGTGTACCAGTTTTGTGGAATCAAACTCAAAAGCATGAAGTACATGAGATCCTGAAAAGGAGTAAGAGTCAAATTACCACCTTTAAAATTTATTTATGCACCAAGTATTCACCATAGCCTGTGTAGTGAATATATTTAGCACACAAAGCAAGAATTAGCTTACTTTCTCTTATTGTTCTGTATTTCACTTTCAACCAGAGCAATTGTTCTGACAACGTATAGTCTAAACAGGAGGTGACACTGACTTCTTTCTTTCTTCTATCCCTGTTGAAGAGCTGAGTACAACAGAAATGAGATAACAAAACACAGAATGGCTTGGGTTGGAAGGGACCTTAAAGACCACATAGTTACAATCCCCTTGACATAGGCAGGGACACCTTTCACTACACCAGGTTGCTCAAAGCCCTATCAACCTGGTCTTGAACACTTCCAGGGATGGGGCATCCACAACTACTCTGGCCAATCTGTTCCAGTGCCTCGCCACCCTCACAGTAAAGAACTTCTTGCTAATATCAAATCTAAACCTACTCTCTTTCAGTTTGAAGCCATTCCCCCTTGTCCCATCACTACATGCTCTGTAAAAACCCTCTCCATCCTTACAAGAAAGAGGGACTCCCTGCAGGTACTGGAAAGCCATGATTATGTGACCCCAAAGTCTTCTCTTCTCCAGAATAAACAATCTCCATAAGAGTTGCTCCATCCCTCTAACCACCTTGATGGCCTCCTCTGTACTTGCTCCAACAGGTCAATGTCCTTGCTGTGCTGGGGACACCAGAACCATACACCATGCTCCAGGTGGTGTCTCATCAGAGTGGAGTAGAGGGGCAGAATTACGTTCCCTTACCTGCCAGTCACACTGCTTTTGATGCATCTCAGGATACATAACACAAAACTTAAAAGTTAAGGCCTTCAGAGGAACCAATAATAAAAATAGAAACATAAATGACAGCATATGACTCTGTTAGTTCATTGGACACTAGCTTTGTTTGTCTGCAGGATCGTACTATCACCAGGAACAGTTCTGTCACATCAGAATGAATAACATCAGAACAGGCAGTTTAAATTGAAAAGCCTATTAGAGCAGACTTAGCTAGTCTAAGTGATCAAATCTCAGGGAAGCTATGCTCAATCTCCTCTGGTGTTGAGGTACAGTGAGTCCCTTTCTGTCTCATTCTGCATGACTTCAAAGGAAGCTAGAAGAGGCTAAAAGTGAGAGGTAGAAAGAAAATAAGCAGGCCACACAAAGCAAATACACAACACGATCCCTGGTATCTCCTAACTTCTCTCCATACTTAAAATTATTGTGTACAGATGTTATTTCATCCATAAAAGAAACCTGGAAGACAGTAGTCAAGAACTATTTCCTTGTTCTTCACAGGCAAATCTAAACTAATTCCTCTCGTTTATCCCAGCAGTCACGAGAAGAAATGGAAAATCAGGGAGATATTTTAAATGTATGCCAAGATAAATATCACCTCTAGATGCTCATGGCTTTTCAATTCCAGCCTATTTTCTAACAAGTAGATACATTTTTACTTGATGAGAAATAAAATGTAACAGTATCACATTAATTCTTACAGCTTCTCCTTATTTCATATCATACCTAACCAGTATCACAGATGATTGAATAACTCTCCCTATCAGCCTTCTAGCTTTCCCCAGCTATCATTTTGCACCCCTCTTGGCCAGCAAATAAGAAATGCAAAGCAGCTCTATGACCAGAAATATAGTGGGGTTGACTTGCTGTTTGCTTCTTTCATTGTCAATTCATATTACACAGCAGTAGAACTTCAGCAGCAGTCATGACAGAGGATTAAAAATTCCTACATTCCTCCTTTTATTTCCCACCCCAGAAAAGAAGCAACTTCCCTTAAACCACTGACCTGTGAAAGACAGAAACACATTCCTGCATATTCTGCAGCTCTATTTGTATATAACTCATGAGAGGGATTTTAGGTCATGTAGGTTATTATTCATTCATCCCTATCAACACTGTACCTTCCTGAAGTTTGGTGCAGACTCAATTTCAAGGCCCCAAATGTCAGAGAACCAATATAAGTTCTGCACATTCCTGGTATGAAGTCAATCAAGTAAATTATTTTACTAAATTAAGGAACTTATTTTGTAATTGTGAGATGCCAACTACTCTCTAGATACACTGTGCTGGAAACAAAGAGTGTATTAGTTTGTTTTCCCAAAAGACCTGATACTGAGTACTAATGCACTAATATTTATTTTTACTTACACATCTGCAAAAACACATCTTGCTGTTGATGCCTTGCACTCCATTTTCAAAACAAAGAAATAAAAGTCTTTAAATATTCTGATAACTATCACAAAGGATCTAGAAATCCTAAATTCAAACCATGGATTAGAGGGAAATATTTTATATTGAGGACAATGTTACATGGAGTGAGAACATTCTATTAAAAATACTGCTGATTGCAAATCTTGTCATCCCAGAACTACTCAGGAAGTCAAGTTTCAAACTCAGTGAACAGTTCTGGTTGGAGAAAAAAAGTGAGGGGAATAATGGTGTGAAAAAAATATCCCAGCAGACATGAGAGGGATTTAAGTTTCCAGGAAGGAACCCAGATGGGTGTCTCCTGAGGCACTTTGACTGAGATGCTCTCATTTTGAATAATCTCTTCTTACAGAATTTTAAAAAGCCTAGCAGAAGGAAAGATGCACACCACTGGAAAATAAAAGCTGCTTAAAAAGATTCAGAAAGCAAATAGGCAGAAATCTAGGAAAAGTTTTACCATTCAATCCACATGCTTGGTTTTTTTCCATTGGGATGGCCCGTCTTCTTCTTAAAGCATTTTGAAGGTTATTTGCCCCATAAATAATATGGGGATGGGGTGTTCCCTCCTTCTGTGGATGTTTTCTAATGGGCTCAATGAAGTAATCCCCATGGGGCAGATGGAAATATCCAGTCTGAAAATAAGCACAAAAGAGTTAATCTCTACTGTCCAGTACTGGAAGTCGACAATAAAATAGGCTTTTTTCATATCACCATCTCTGAGCTTTTCTCATAAGCCAGTCATTACACTGCTGTAAACACTGCAGCATATATTTTGCTGCATACATCAAGGTTGTTTCATACCTCACAAAGATGTAACAGTGCAAAGGTGAATAGAAATAATATCTTCTTCCTAATAACCTGAAATCTTGAGGCAGAGGCTCTCATATTTTCACAAAGCTACTGAAAGGTCAAAATTTAATTTGTGAAACATGACGCACTAGAAAGAGTTGCATCTTGTGCTTCAGGTGTTTTTCAATCCATTCTCCGGAGATCTAGACTGGAATAGAAGCTGCTTCATAAGTGCAAATCAAAATGTGGCTCCTAGTTGCAATTCCACAGTCAATTACCCAACCCATCTGATGGGCTGGTCTGTGGGGTCTGCGCTCGATTCAGAGTACAAGCCCTTTCTGGCCCCCAGGCATACAATGGCAGAAATAAACAGTTTTTCATGAATTAGCCTGCGGTTGAGATTGTACAATAGTCCAGCTAACAAAGGCTGTAACATTTCTCATCCTTTAACTTCTGTTATCAACCTCTCAGCTCTGACTGAGCTACAATACCCATCTGGACTACACAGGATTAGCTTACACCTCCCTCTGCCATAATTTTAGAGACACATGCAACCAGACACGGCCTTGGTCCCTCGTGTCTCAGCATTTTTGCAGGGATTGTGAACATTGCAAGATTATTGCACAGCCCTTCCACTGTAGAGCACTACTGAATCTAAAACAGAGGATCTACTGACATCCCAGTCCACACTGTGAGCTGTGAAAGGAGACCGAGGTGTTCTACTCTTAAGGCTTTGTTTCCTCTTCACTTTCTTGCTCTGGTCAGTGCAAGCCTTCTTAAGTTGTTCTGGAGCAGGGAAAAAGAACGTAGTACTAGTCTGTTCCTGCAGCTGCTATATTCAGACTTACAAGGACAGACAAAATTAAAACCCCTTTTGAAACACTCCAGAGTCTTACAGTTTCTCCAGACAGTTGGGTAAGCCAGTAGAAGGGTAATGACACGAGGGAAATCATATGAATGGAAGAAAAGCATTCTTATAAAACCACAAAACAACCATGGGCTCTCTCTTATATACAAGGAGACCCAAGGCAGCTCAGTGAGATCTCTGCTTAAATCTCCTCTACCTTCTGCCTCCACACTGATTGCCACAGGCCAAATACATCCCACAGCAAACTTGTACAAATAACCATGACTGCCATTTCACAGAGTTTGTCCAACAGTACTGCAGAGTAGAAACTCTTTCCAGTACAAGTCATAGTTTAAAAGCCAGAGGTTGGCCTTGGTTTGATGCCTTGCTTACATTCATAGAGCTTCAAATGTTCAGAACTCCAAGTCATGTACTAGTTCATCTGGGATTACAGCTGCTGCCTGCACGGCTTCTGATTCTTAAACATGATATACAAAAATGTGCAAGTTTCTCTTTAAATTATAAATCCAGGCTACTTTTGACATAGGACCTGAGACACATTACAAAAGCAGTAAATCTCATGTTCACATTGGATAAAGATGTCAGGCAGGCATGAACCTATACAGCAAGAGTGCCTATACAGCAGTCAGACCAGTAAATTGGTGCATGTGAATTTCCTCCTGCTGCTCAGGGAATCAAAGCACCGTCACAAACTGTTGCCCATTCCTTTTCAATCCACAGGGCTCAGTATTTTATGGATATTCATAAAGTCTGGATTATTTGACCTTCTTATCCTGTTGTGTTTAAGACAGTTGGTATCAGGAAGAACCAACCATTTTCACTTTCAGACCTGGATTTTATAGAGCAGGTGATTAGTCACTGGACTATTGTGTCAAAGGTGCATCTTTAACAAGAAAGGCCAGGCAATCACATAAGAGAAGCATATTACTGGCAACCTCATTTCCCAAGCTTATCAGTGCTTGCATGTAAAAATTCAGCTCTCCATCCAAGCTGTATAGAGCAGAAGGAAAAAACCTCAAAAATTCATTGTATGAATATGACTGTAAAAGCCTGTGTCCAGCATGCAGCTGATATCCAACAGCTTCTAGAGACTTCCCCCATTTACTGAACTCATGCTTTGCATTTGCACTTTCACCCTGCACAGGCTATACACCAAGAAATTTAATGCTGAGACCAATCTTCACATCAAACTTACTTCAAAGCACTCAGAACCGGCAAAATTCCCTTTGCTGATTAAATCCATCTTTAGTTTTGCTCTTTAGAGCTGTTCTTTCTGACTCACAAATACAACAGCAAGAATTTTTCATTTAAAGTCCATCAGATTTCAAGCTATGTAAATACAATATATGCTTTTTTTGAGCAGTTTGTAGCATCACTTGCTTCTGAGTGCATTCACACAGCCTCAGAATACAGAAATGAGCATTATTATGAAAGCCTCATCAGAAATAAGCCAGTCATATTTACACTTATTACAGAGTTTAGTTATCACCACAGAAAAAAAATTACTGCAGCCAAGGTTTCCTCATTTAAACTTCTTTATAAAAAGCTACCATGTAAAACAGCAATAGAAATGGCCAGAAAATAGGGGTGCAATGTGTGTATGTTCATGTTTGGGGTGAAGGGGCTGTGTGGGAATGGTGTAGGTATGTGAATTTCCCTAAATGACTACAGATTAAATTCTAACAATCTACCACTGAATTTTTTCCCAAATTTCTGTTCTCCCTTCCTTGAAATCTGCCCCTTCACCCTCAAACTCTGCAGCTGAAAATGTTTGTCATCCTATACTTGGAACTGTTGCTACATTATCAAATGGGATTTTTAATTCATGTGCCTCATCATTTTGACACAAACACAGCATATCTCCTACACTACATATTGCTTGCCAAGCAGGACATGGTGATCCTGGGACACTTCTGACTTAAGAGTTTTCTTCAACATTTTTTTATTTCAGTAGAATCTACATTTTTTAGTGGAAAGCAGATATTTTTCACATATTTCTTTCGGTCAAAAGTTCAGGGGGTTTGTCAAAATACATTTTCTGGCAGAATTTTTTCAATCAGTTCCATGTGGGAAGCTGAAGCTGAGTCCTGTGGGAAGGGAAAG
>NW_008669327.1:9507-18127 GCF_000695815.1 Acanthisitta chloris
CAATAGCAATGCTATCCCAGACAGGAGGGGCTGGAATTACTAAGTGTATGTCAGGAGAAAAAGGGAGAGAAAAACCAACAATTTGCAGTCTAAAGCTATAACTGAGTATGTTGATAATAATGCCAAAAAAAATAATATCTGTCACAAAAACAGCGAATAACTCACTGAAAGCAAACAGTATTTCTGACAATATATTTCAGACTATTTCTGACAAACTCTGGAAACTCAGTGACCTTAAGAAACAACATGAAACAAAAGTAAGAAGACAAGATCCTGGTTTTACCTACAGGTACTTTGCTCCAGGTGCTTATTACAACTGTAATGCATGGTAAGAGACATTCAGTTTGAATAAAAGAATGAAAGTAAAAACAGTGCTGTAGGGAACATGCATTAGCAGAGAACTGCAGCTGCAAATAATTGACTTGACCAGCTCAGTTTAGACTATCTGTTAACATTACACATACTAAATTTATTTCAGCTAATCACTTAGTTCCTTTATGTCTTTTTTTTTCCCCAAAGATCTTTCTCTTTGAGCTTGTCATCTGCTCCTATCTCAGCCAAAACAGAAATCCAGTGTTAAGATTTTCACCTATGTTCTCGGATGGAGCTAGAAAAAATGGACCTGTCATGCCTCTGCTTAGGCAGAAAGATGAAGTTGATAATTTTTTAGGTATTGAGTAAGTTGACAAAAGACTTCTATGAACAACACCCACAGAAAAGGACAGCATTCTACCTCTTACACCCTTCTACAGAAAAAGCCCCCATGCTTTGCTGTCAGCAGGATTTAGTGAAGAAGGTGCTATGACACTGGAACAGAGTCTTTTAGTTTAACATAGCTGTGGTCTAAAACCAAAATAACTTATTTTTAAGATGATAAGAGAAGGATACTATCATATCACAAGATTTTATATTATTTTGTGACACTTGTTTGTATATTTTAGAAGCTGACAGAAAACTCTTCCGAGATGCAGACTTAGACCCTGCACACTGTGAGCTCAGTAAGTTCAGACATATAGGACAGGGAAAAAATATCAATTCACAGCCAAACTTACAGCAAGGTGGGCTTTTGTGGAAGAAAATAAGGTATCAGGAGAGGAAGAAATGTCTGACATCCTCCAGTTCTCAGGTTCATGACTCTCTAGGGTCATGACTATCAGCTACCATATAACTACTTAGAATACATGATCACTCAGCTGAGAGACTTGGCAGAGAATCAATACTCTGGGTTATAGCATCAACTTGCTGATGTATACACTTGACTTCACTTCTTCCTTTCACTGTTCTTGAGCAGGACAGAGTCATTCCTCTTCCCACAGTTTAGTGGAGACAGAGACTTGGATTAAGGCTATCTAGGACATGTTTTAGGAAACTAAGGCATTAGAAAAACCTTTTATAAAAATGTGTAAGAGAAGCAAACAGTCCAAATCTGGTCTTCATTTCCTTTTTTCCTGTGCCACAGGAAAAGTCCATTAAGGATTTCTATTCTATTCTAATAAGGAATAATTTCTATGGACCTCCAACTACTGCAAGCTTTGAATCTCATACAGGATACAAAGCACCCTGGCTACATTAACTTCTACTTGAGGAAATTCTCTGTGAAATTCATCTTCTCCAAAGATTTGAGTATGCTGACATGAAAATGTACAACTTGGAACATATAATTTTAAAAGACATCTTTGTGCATGCTCCTGGCCACGGGATCCTCCACTATAATTTTTATTCTATTTGTCCATTCTAAAAGAATTTATTAATTCTTCCAACTATTTTGTGATTTTCCTTAGAAGAAACAGTCCAGGTATCTTACTTATATATTCACTTGTGGGTGTCCTGTTGCCTGCAGCTATATTTGTGTTGTAAAAATATCCCATCTTACTTCTTTTCCTCCTACAGAAGAGTCACAAATTACAGATTATAACTGTGTGGCCACGCAGCTGTTTAGAGCCTCATTAATCTCTCTGCAGGCCTCTGCTTTGAAACCTCCAGCAGTTCATGAAGAACATGAAGCTGTGTTTCCACAGCTTCTACATCTCTAACTGTATCACAGTGCCCAACAGCAGTCACTTCATGTTGTCCTGCTTCCAGGGAGCCTTTCAGCTTTCATCCACATTCTCACTTGCTACTTTTTGAAGTATGTCCTATTTAATCCACATAAGCCCAAATTGTCCTCCTTTGCTGCATCTAAAGATCAAACACATCATTAAATTCCAACAGGGTAAAAATTCATTGTCCATTAGAGGAGAATTAGTAATCAAACACTTTTATTTTCTTAAAACAGAACAAAGATAGTATTTAATAAGTTTTACACAACTTTCGGTGCTGGTTATACTAAGCTGAGACAAATCTGTGTTTGCCACACACTGAGCATCCAGTAGGTGCATTGCATGGCACAGCTGACTCATAATTCATTCACTGAAACACAGTTTGAACCCTTATTCTATTTAGCAGTGTGATTTCCACACTGCAGCTGAGAGACAGACTACCAAAGATTGCTTGAAGTCCAGAGCAGTTCTAAGACCTGTGTCTCCTTATGTCAATATTTCCTTGTTACTCAATTGCTGACAAGTCTGTTGCGTCTTTGAGGAAGAGAACATTGCAGTTGTTTGGGCTCCCTAATGTGGCCAAAGCCAGTGAGGTGACACCCTACCAGGACAGGCTGAGTGGATGGCGTCCAGTCAGTGCTCTGAGCTCCACCACACAGCAAGTTACATCACTCCTGAGGATGAAATGCACACAGACAATTTTCCTCCTGCAAAACTCAGGGAGGTCATGCAGACACCCTATCAAGCAAGGAGCAGGAAAATGTAATTCATATAGCCTCAAGCTCTACCTCAGGGTCAATCTAATAGCAAGTTAAATCTAAATTTAGAAATCAATAAGCTTTGCTAGGCCTGAAGGACACTCCTTGGTGAACAATAACACAATATTTTTATTTGTCTCCTCCTCATATTCATGCTTTCTCCCTTCCCCTTCTCCCCTGTGTCTATGGTCATGACAAGATGAGACTAGTGAGTTTTGACTTCATGTGGGATCCAAAAACAACTCGCAAGTTCTGTTCTGAGACAAAACAAAAAGTTTGCCCAATTTCTCTAAAGACAGCCTTAATTTTGGAGAGCAGGAAAGAGCAACAGCTGTTTTATCCCTGGAAAATACTCTTGGAATACCTAATTCATATTTTTCTAATTAAAGTTGTTCAGAAAGCCCTGTATCCAGGGGCCTTACATTGTAAAAACTGGGGGTTTTTTTCATCTCATTAATATCAGAACAGCCTCTCAAGAAAATGAAAATAAACAATATAAAAATGGTTTGTACCGCTCAGCATTTGAAATCCCCTTTGAGACTTTCGATGAGAAGTTCTGACGCTTTGATATGGAAGCCAATAAACTTTTACAGTTTGCAAAGCAGATCACGTTTGATGATTTAAAGTCATGTATTGTCAAAGAGTAAAGATTTAACATCGGATTGGTAAGAGGTTCCCTTCATAAACAGTGCTTTTCATCTAGACTAAAAAGACAAGGAAGAGGATCCACAGAGCAGACATGATCTCTAATCAGAGAGACAGAAAATACTATGGCTGTTTTGGCTTCCTGCTCACTTATATTCTAAAACTAATTTCAAGCTAGTGAGCACAACAATGTAAATACTGCAGAGTTCAAACTTTATTAGAGAATAACTAAATGCAAACATTTGATCAAATGACAAGTGGCATTGTTTCTATTGACAAGTATTGTTTGTATTACTGTGACCTACAGGAACCCTAGTCAGCAGCCAGAAAGCAGAGATACAAATGATGACAGCTACCACAACGTGTGCAGATAGATGGAAGAAAGCACAATTATCCCATTTTCCAGTGGATGAAAGTCTGTCAGGAGCTTTACTCTTCTCAAGAGCAGAACAAGAGAAGGTCACAGCCCAACTTCTTCCCCTCCACAGAAATTATTTTGCTTGATGAAACAGAAGTCTGTGAGGAAAAGCAACAGGCTGGACTACACTGACTCACCAACTGCCACGCATCTCCTAGCTTCATTCTGTACAGACCAAAAGCAAGCAGAGGTGTCAAGAGCAGGCATCATATTTTAGGTCTGCATTTGTCATCATAGGTGCATTGGGAGAGAAGGCTTCTGCCTCTCTTTTCTCCAAACTCATGAAGCCTATGGCCACACAGCGCAGACAGGACTTAGGAATTAATTTCAGCAAGCCTTGGAAGAGTCATGCCATCAGGAAAGTGTCATTTCAAGGTGACCTAAAAGGCAGCCCATACTGCTACCCTTAGCTTCTCCTTTACTTACCATTTGTTTCCAATGCCTTTCCAGAAAGCAGCTTTGCCATACCAAAGGATAACCTCAGAGCACCACTGTGAAATGGAGTTTCTGCTCAGTGCCTACATCAGGAATCGTGGGTTCTGCTCAACAGCTGCAGCTTGCTTCCATGGGTGGTGCGAGAAAGCAACTACTCCATTTGCTCTGCACAGCCTTGTAACAGGCTGCGAGCCACGCTCAAGCTGCAGCTTTTTCCACTATCACTGGGGCAGAATGAAGGGGAAGGAGCTTAGCAAAACCAAATACCTTACAAAACAGGAAAATTCACTCTCTGTTTGAGGGAAGCTGTGGCACATTAAGACAACAGTGTCAAGCATGTGACGTGCTACATCAAAAATGTTATTTTGCATCACAAACCAGTGGCTGTGTTAAAATAAGACTTAGAGTAAAGAATGTGACGTGGAAAGAGAGGGGAGAAGAAATTAAATGAAACCATGAGAACAAGATTCAAACTCAGATCCAGAACTTGCAGGACGAAGTGCAGTCTCTACTACATAGCTGACAGCACATGGCGGTCTGGGAACCCGCCCGATGATAACTGGCAATCACAATGGAAGCGCTAAACTTCTTCTGGCCTGGGGCAAATCACATGCCACTCATTTGACTTTCCTCGTTATTTCTGTTGCCTGAGAAAGAAGAATTATGTGCTTTTATGACTGCATCTGGCACACCACCATAAATGTTTCTAGAAATCTAGTACAAGTCCAAGCTCCCATGCATACCAAAACTGAAGGCTGATCAGATTCAGCATTGGGTTCAGGCCAGTTTAAAAGCATAAAGCACTTCAGTTAGCTCTGTACATGATTTAAATCCCCCCTTGAAGCTTGAATTCTGACCAAAACCCATTTCCATTGATATGAGAGGTACAGTGCACACACTGATGTATGATCAAATTTTCCTGCGCAAGACACTACATGTAAGACACTACAGTTTGCAGGTAGAAAATTAACTTCTCTCTCAGAGCAGCAAAGAGATGACCTATACTTTGAGATACAAGCTATGCAAAAAGCTCACTTCAATAAGAGCAGAAGCCTGCAAGAAAAACAAATACTCCTCAATCTACTAACAATCAAGTTTCTCTCAAAACTTGGCAGGACATATACTCAGTAAGAAGCAAGTCAAATTTAGTACAAAACTAGTAACTGGGTAAACTACTTACACTAAGACTAGCAAAAAACCTCTGCTAATTTCCAGGTCCCCTCTGCTAGCACTTTGATCTGATGAAACAACAACTGCCTTCTCTGAGGTGATAAATACTTTAAAGTCCTCCTGAAGCTAGTGGGAAATCAACAAGCTCAATGTTTTCCAGAGCACATCTGTGTATAGTGAGCACCTGAAAAGTCTAGAAAACAGACGACACGGGGAAGCAACAAGAAGTGCAGACAAACTCTAGAGTTCTTGCCTGTTTGGTATCTACCCTAGCACAAAAGGTAGGGTACTACAAAAGAAGTTGGCAGGCAACAAAACATTTTTTCACCCAAGACAGACTTAAACTACAGGAGCATTTATTAGAATCATAGAATGGTTTTGGTTGGAAGAGACTTTCCAACCCACCCCACCATGGGCAGGATGCCACCCACTATGCCAGGTTGCTCAATGACCCATCCAATGCTACCTTGAACACTTTCAGGGATGGTGTATCCATAACTTCTCTGGGCAACCTGTTCAGTGTCTCACCACTGTCATGGTCAAGAATTTCTACTGAATATCTATTCTAAATGTGCCATCTTGTACTTTTAAGCCATTATCCCTAGTCCTATCACTATACACCTTTTTAAAAAGTCTCTCTCCAGTTTTCTTGCAGCCCCTTTAGGTACTGGAAGGTGCCATAAGGTCTCCCTGGAGCCCTCTCTTCTCCAGCCTGAACAACCCGAACTGTCTCAGCCTGTCCTCAAAGCATAGATGGTCCATCTCTGTGATTATCTTTGTGGTCCTTCACAGAATTTGCATCAGCAAGTTCACATCCTTCTTATGCTGGGGGGCCCAGAGCTGGATGCAGTGCTCCAGGGTCTCACAGGGGCAGAATCACCTCACTCGACCTGCTAGCCATGCTGCCTTGGATGCAGCACCAGATATGATTGGCTTCTGGGCCAAATACATCTCTCCAGTTAAGAAACAAGGGTATCATGTCACAGAGTGTCAAATGCTTTGCCATGGCACAGAAAATTGCAAATCAGATCTATTTTAGAGAGGTACCAGAAATGGCTGGATAAATGCAAGTAGAGAATATTAGTCCCTCATTTTTAAACAGAAAAATACCACGTGCATCTCAGAAACAGACTGTATGTCAAGGAGATCTTCTTATTTTCCAGCATGTTCTTATGCCTCTTTCCAGGAATCTGTTATTGACCATTATTTCCTTCTGTAAGTCAGTCTCATACTCAACAAAGCCAAGGATCTGGTAAATTAAGGTTTTCCACCAACAAGAAAATCTCAATCTGCTGCAAAGGTGCTGCCTTTGCAGGAGATTTTTCAGTAGAAAAAGAGGCTTTCTTGGCTGGGTCCTTAGTCTTCTTCATTGCTTTTGCAGTTCTAAGGGCTTATTCTATTGCATCTTTCATGCTTCATGTTTCTATTTTCTTAAAGTCATAACATCAGCCCAAGATGCCCTTCTGGGACTTCACAGCAGAACATGTGCATGCCTTTCCCTCTTTAGATGAGCCCTTCTTGTCCCAGACTATGGGCCAGACTGGACCACTATCTTTTTAAAAGTACCTCTCTTCCAAACCATTCTTCAGGACTCACTTTTGTCTGCTTGCTAAAAGAAAATGTGTTATACAAGTCACAGATGAGTTCAAAGGATCAAAGGATTAGATTTCAGTCTAAAAATTGCTAATTTAGGATTTCCATTTTAAACTACTTTGACACACATTTGTTTACTTTTAGACTACATAAAAAAAAAAGAAAAAAATATTTTGTCTGCTTAAAAATTATTTGGTTTATTTCAAACTGACAAGAATTAGAGTTTCCATCAAAATCATTTTCTGTCTGAAAAGAGACTGCATTAGCTATTTTGGAAATATAACACTGTTCACAATAAAAGCATTTCATTTTGTCTTGCTTCAAAGCTGCAGTCAGCCTTTAGGGTTTGAATGTGGTATCCTGTAGCACACACACAAAAAGGGAAGAAAATAAAAGGAATTGGGCTATTTATCTGGAAAAACATGCAGTAAAACATTCTTTAGAACCAGGCAGATGAAAAAAAAGTATTTTTCTATAATAACAAAAAGGACGCATTTTCCCTCAGAGTTCTGCTGCCACATCTTATTTCACTCATAGGATGTTAGACTTTTCTCTAAAACTGGCGTGTTTTCAAACTCATGATGTACCTCCCAAAAATTCAAAAATTATGAAAATCCCTTTAAACTTAAAAAAGGCACAGATCTTCAGCTTTTCTAAGAGTTCAGCGGTTTGTTTCCTTAGGACATTCAATACTTTTTCTGTGACACTGACACAGTAATATGTAGGAAAACATGCAAAAGAATAAGAAAATAGTTTTTGTACCAATGTTATCTTCAAATGAAACATGTTCCTGAAGATATGCCCATAGTTCTGTACAATAAAATGCTTTACTGCAAAAGTTTACTCAAACCTAAAATATACTAAGTATCTTCAGCTAATATTCAGTATGAGTCTTGCTAATCTAAGAATATTGGAATTCAAAAACTTGATAAAAAAGGAAAGAAATAGAAAATATTAAATATTAGATCCTATGAAATCCTGACAGAACTCTCAGAGTCTTAAGAGTGCTTTAGAAGAGAGGTATATTTGACCCATAAACCTCTAATAAGCTTTGGTGCGGTCAGAGGAAAGTTTACAAACAAATTTATGAAAGAATTCTGGACTTAATCATCAATAATTCACAATTTACCTCTCATAAAGGCAAACTTAGAAAAACAGTACCTACAATAAGCAATTCATTCTGCTTTCACTATTGGCCAGAGCCACACAGCTGAATACCAGAATTTTATGGCAGAAATCTTTTAAACTGAGAGACGAAACTGTGACTTTTTGAAAGAGAGATTTTCAAACTGAGGACTTTTGTACAAATTGATGCCAGATCATGACAGACCCACTGAAGCATCAGTAATGGAAAAGCTATCATTGAAAACCAATGTTTTTGCACAAGGCAAGTGAAAGCTATTTTTTTTGCTCTTCTCCAAAACAATTCAGGTGATATTTCCTTGAGTTGATGTAGGTTTTTTTGTCAGTGTTAGGTCTCTTTTATTTCTTTCCTCTGACAAAGGAAACCAGAAAATAAGTAAATACATCCCTGGCTCAAACTCATTGATTTATTTGTAGCA
>NW_008669327.1:18156-19376 GCF_000695815.1 Acanthisitta chloris
ATGTGTGGATTCCAAAGGCAATGAGTAATCCCCTCTAGGTTCAAAAGCCAAACATGTGCATTAGTCTCATCCCTTCTTCTGTCACTTTAAAATATTCTTGACCTTACTGTATGCTCTGTACTCAACACATGGTGTCACTTATAGATCCCAAACTCTTTGGATCTCTAATTTTGTATGAGAAGGCTTTCAAGACAGATTCTGGCAGAGTGGAGCTGAAAACACAGCCATGGTTTAGTTCAACTGGTTGCTAAAAATCACTTTAGCAGGCTTTTTTGCCCAGAGCTGCTGGCTGTTTTCCAATAGTCACATCACCTACTCCTAGCCCAGGATTAGTCTTCTCTTCTGCAGTCTGGCACTTTACCCCTGCAAATGGCTGTTGTTTGGCAGGACACGTCTGGATTCTGCCTGATTTTCATCAAAACATCAAGACTTGCATATATATTTTTGCAGTTTCAACAGATCTGCCCAGTGCTGCATAGAGAACAACAGCTGCCCATCTAGTGTCCAGCTACCCTGGTCCTTTGATCTAAACTTGCCCATGAAGTTACTGCCAAAAGTGTCCAAAACTGTGTGGCTTAGCTTCCCTACATAACACACTTCAATTAGTTTGGCACAGTCTTTTACTACCTTCCACTGAGAAGGATTTGAGAATATTTAAATATAAGATGCTTTCATATTCTGTCTCCTTAGTTTTCAGACAGCCTTTTCTGAAGGTTTTTTCCATAGTTCAAGTCTCAACTATTATTTTATGAGGCTCCAGGGAAGCTGTTGGGATTTGACTGTCTGCTATCCTTAAACAATAATTCTGCTAATTTAGGAAGACCGTAACACTGCTGCAGAAATAAAAGATTAGCTCTAGCTTCAGCATTTGAAATCATGTCTAGCTCTCAGTCATAGCAGCGTATAGTGGAGAAAGCAAAGAAATCAAGGATAAGCAAAAGATGTAGTTACACACACAGACACAGAGTAAAATCAAGCACACATTAAACACAAGAATTACAACAGATATCTCAGCTGGATCCCTACAATTACAGAAAACTTGAGCAACTGTGCACTACAGCTATATTAGACTGAGCAAAGAATCCTTAGCACAGGAATTTTTAATTAACCCTCAACTTGCATCAAACCTTCTGACCTTCATCTCATTCTATTGGTAAGGAATAAACAAAAAGTCAGTTCAATGAAATCTGCAGTCCTTCAGAGGGAATATTTGTTAAAAA
>NW_008669328.1:0-2777 GCF_000695815.1 Acanthisitta chloris
GTTGATTCTATGATTCTATGAATCATTGGCTGACAAGCACTGGAGTAGGATGTGACTGAAGAGACAACCTGACTTTCAAAGGGCACCAAAGGATAGAAATATCACAACAGGTCTTTCAGAGGACTGAACTAAAATTTGCCATTTTTTAATACACAGAATACTAGAACAATGCTAACAGCTGAATACCCAATTTCATGGCTTATTAAAATCCTGGGGAAGATGATCCTCTCCACACACAACTCCCTAGGACTGAACCATGTTTCACTGCTCTTGGTAGGGTTCTAATGCTACAGGGATGCACAGAAAGCTTTGAGCACAGCAAGCCTCCAGAAAACACTAAGATAGCTTTGACTGGAATATATCACCCTTCTTTTTTTCCTAAATATTAATTCTGATTGGAAGATAATTATATAACACACATGGAAATATGTGCTCCTCTCTAGGAAAGGAACTGTAAACACACAGCCATATGCAAACTGGGAGGAGCAGAAACACAGCCAGCTTCATGCTGAAAAGCTTTTCCCCATGACAAAGACAACCTGGTGCCAGCATAAAGAGAATTAAGTGGATTCAGTGAGTGGCTTAAGCATATGTTTTGCCAAACTCATGGCTCATGGAGGAAGAAGGATGGAAGGAAGATGCTACTTGCTCCAGGAGACAGAACCATAACGTAGATGTAATCAAACTTAGCTGCTCTGAGGAAGTTTTGATTGACCCTGAAGATCTAGTAAATACAGGGACAGAACCATAGATGTAATCAAACTTAGATGCTCTGAGGAAGTTTTGCTTGACCCTGAAGATCTAGTAAATACAGGTTTGATTTATATCTACTCAGTTGCTCCTGTAAGCCCCAGCTGTTCCTTAGCAAGTGCTTTTCCTTTTAACCACTTTTATAGAGTCATAGATAGATGTAATCAAACTTAGATGCTCTGAGGAAGTTTTGCTTGACCCTGAAGATCTAGTAAATACAGGTTTGATTTATATCTACTCAGTTGCTCCTGTAAGCCCCAGCTGTTCCTTAGCAAGTGCTTTTCCTTTTAACCACTTTTATAGAGTCATAGAATGGTGTGGGTTGGAAGGGACCTTAAAGATCATATAGTTCCAACCCCCTTCCACTCAACAAAGCTGCTCAGAGACCCATCCAGCCTGGCCTTGAACACTTCTAGGGATGGAGCATCCACAGCTTCTCTGGGCAACCTGTGCCAGTGCCTCACCATCCTCACAGTAAAGAATTTCTTCCCAATATCGAAATAATAAACATCTAAATCCTAAATTTTCCCTCTTTCAGTGTGAAGCCATTTCCCTTTGTCCTATCACTACAGTTGCTGATGGAGAGTCCCTCTCTGGCTTCCTTGTAGACCCTTTCAGATACTAAAAGGCTGCTATGAGATCTCTCCAGAGCCTTCTCTTCTCCAGGCTGAATAGCCTCGACTTTGCAGCCTGTCTTCATAGGGGAGGTGCTCTAGTCCCCTAAGCAACTTTGTAGCCTCCTCTGGCCTTGCTCCAACAGTTCCATGTCCTTCTTAAGTTGGGGGCACCAGAACTGTACTCAGTATTCCAGGTGGAGTCTCACGAGAGAATAGAGGGGGAGAATCACCTCCTTTGACCTTCCAGATTCTTTTATTCTTCCCTTTCTCGCTGCCATGACAGGTCCAGCACTGTCAGAAATGTTCACATCTGCTGATCAAAATTCAATGCTGCTCTAAAGAGCCACTCTGGAAGAGTTGGGGATGATCTCAGTGATCTGCAGAAACTCAACCCACAGCTGCATCAGCTTTACAGTGCTCCTGAGGGATAAAAGGGAACAGTGCCACCGAAGGAAGAGGTTGATGCTTGGAGAAACCCATGGGAAAAACATCCAAGTTTCATTGGGTCTTTTCCCTGTAGAGACAGCACCAAGCCTGACAGAGGCCAAGAAGTGTTTGAACAATGCTCTCAGGCACACAGTGTGATTCTTAGGGGCTGCCCTGTGCTGGGCCAAGAGTTGACTCAATGATCCTTGTGGATCCCTTCCAGCTCAGGATATTCTGTGTTTCTATGTTTCTCCAGGATGTGCTGTGCTTGGAGATGAACTTGATGGTTGAACCTCACTAATAAACCCAAAAGGAGAATCAGCAAACTATAAACATAGCAAGAACAGTTTACAGTTTTCATTGCTCCAAAAAATCACATCTTTGCCTTTGTTTTGCACAAACCCCTGATATTTTTTTGAAGGGTTATTTGACCTTGGTAAAAGGAAAGTATTGCCGGACTTGAGCTCCTTTGGGCCAAAATCTGTTCTATAGCTGTAAAGTGCCACCCCCTCTCACTTTTACATGGTTATACAAACCAACAAAACACCTCACTGAGTTAGTACCACCCTATTAATTTCTAGGCAGATCTTCATGAAAACAGCCCTACCTGGATGCCACCTGATTTCCTGAGCACCAAGAACTTTTTAAACAACTCACAGAAACCAAGGAAAACATATTTGAAATGAGCAAAGGCAATCAGCTGGGGAAAAAAAAAACCTCCAACACATACAACCACATGCCTCGAGCTCATCCCGTGGGGAGGGGGAAGCAGAAAGTCAACACTGGCCTCGATGCTGACCCTGTCCCATCGGTGGGGATGCAGGTTGGGAAGTCGGGAGGGAGCCCGGCACAGCCTGCCCCCTCCAATCACAGTGCCGGCAGCTCTCGTTGCTATGGCCCTCAGGTCTGAAACTTTGGAAATTAGGTAAAAGGTCTAAACACGAAGCATTTTTTTTTCCTCCTCCCCCTACGCAGTGGTGCCCC
>NW_008669328.1:2802-4105 GCF_000695815.1 Acanthisitta chloris
TCTAGGAGGAAAGCAGCTGGGATGAAGAATTAACTCGCGCAGGCCCAGGGGTTTTCCAAACCAGGAGCAGTGATGTGCGACAGGGATGGTATCACAGGGAAGGGGGAATGTACCAGCAGATCTTGTTTCCCACCTGACCTGTGGCAATGAACCAGAGGAAAAATATTTGTGTGAGGAGGGATGAATCCTCTCCTGTCCTCAAAAAGGGGATGGATTTTAAATGGGTTTCATGCTGGTAGAACAAGCTGATCCCAAGGGATGGGATTTTTCCATCCCCTGGGTAGAATTTGGCATTCTTAAGGGTGCAACCTAGACCTGGAGGGTCCCATATCCTCCCTTTCCAGAGCAAAGGATACAGTCCTGACATCTACACACACGGATCTCTGGCTTTTCCTTCATCCTGGCAAGTGGGGGGCACTGCACAGCAGAGATTGGTTTGGCACAGGCCAGACCAAGGGCATCTTTGGCCAAGGTCAGAGCGTTGGCAAGTTGCCATGGGCCCATGCAGTGATGCTCACCCCATTCCTGGAGGAATCCTGCCTGCACCCACTCACTCCATGCCTGCACCCCCTGCCCACTGGGGTGACCCATTCTGCCTTAGGCATCTCCACCACAATGAGGTGGACTGGCACATCAGCAGCCCCATCAACAGCTTCAGTGGTTACCCCGTCCAAGCCCCATTATGCTGCTGTCAGGAGTGAGGCTGCTTTTCCAGGTGAGAGAGCAACTACCACCAAGTTCCAGCTCTGGGAAGCTCTTGGCTGCTCAGTCAGCCTCCCCCAAACCTTAGTAGCAAGCCAGGCACCTTACTGGCATGGGGCCAGGCAGCTCTGCAGGGCAGGGGAACTGTGACAAAGGTGTCTTTGTTCTTGTTGCCTGCTCGCTGCTTCACCCCAGCCCTACTGTGACACCTACAAGGTGGAGCCCTCTTTCCACAAAAAGCCTCCAGCAGCATTTCCCAGATGCTGCATCACCACAGCAGGATTGGGTTCATCACCCTCCCCCTTTCCACAAGGACAATGCCAAGTCAGGAGTGAAGCAAAGGATCCAGGACCAATCTCAGCAGGATTCAGTCTTTATCTGCTCAAGCAGGTGTTTGCTTTAATCCCTCCTGGAGCAGACTCCCATCCCCATCTCCAGCTGTCTCCCTCAGAGCTCACCTCCCACCCAGTACATCCCTTCCCCAGTGCCATGAGGTGGGGAGCTATGAAAAGCACCATACACATCTTATCTTCCCTCTTTCAGCCTGGTATACATAGGAATGTTAAACTGGATAAACACCAAGTGTCAAGTCCTTAAAGTC
>NW_008669328.1:4126-20377 GCF_000695815.1 Acanthisitta chloris
AGCTGGGCAAACCCCAAAGAGATGCTGGCCCAAATCCATCTTAGGTCTGAGATGGAGCGAGAAGTCTCCAAACTATGAGCAGACCAGGAGCAGAACTAGCTCATACAGTTTGAAGCTAGCCACGTGTCTGCTTACACATTTCTTGTTTTCCTTCCCTTGTGCCAGCAGGTCAGTTGTTTTTCTCACAGTGATCCAGTGTGTCTAACAAAAGTATTACCTCTCCTGACAAACACTGCCTTGCCCATTGCCCAAAACCAGCCCAGCAGCCACAACAATGCTACTATGACCCATCTTCCTGCAGATGATCTCGCTGAGAAATAAATCTACATTTGGCACAACAGCTAGATTTAGGGACAGCAAAATACCATCACTTTTAGAACATCATCGTGCTCTTTGTTCATGCTCTCAATTCCCTACTTTAGAAAAAGCCCACCTGGAAAAAATGCCCTTGGATATTAAACATCTGCAGCTCCTATAAAATGTCAGCTGGGGGGCATTGCAAATGAAAGTAGAGCCCATCCATGCAGGACTTTGCTGCCTGAGTCTCACTTGGCTGCTCTCAGCACTGTTGGGCGTTTTGGGCACTGTGAGCTGGGCTAGGATGAAAGCTCACACCTCTCCCACCAGAACAGGCTCCCAGGGCAGCCCAGCTCCTGGTCATCCCCATTCCTGTCTCAGGAGAGTAGCAGGAGCCAAGCCAGGACCCACCAGGGTCATGCACCATGTGGCTCTTCAGATCCCAGGCAGCTCTGACACTCTGGAAAGTAGCAATAACCATCATTTTCCTTGCAAACTGCCTTTGATCTCAATGTATTTGGGATGCTAAAAACGTGCATCTGTGCCTCGCTTGTGCTTCTAAATACAGAGCTGTTTTGCAGAGCAGTGTTCTGCCTCACCACCTGCAAAACAGCACCAGACTCAAAAAAAAATGACAAAACACAACTCCCAAAAAACCAAACCCAAAGAGCATGGCCTTGCTATGGCACAGCTTGCTCTGCAGAGACTGATTTCTGGAACTGCAGTGGGAAGCAGGGGATATGCTGGGGCTCAGCCACAGCTGGGTGCAAGAAGGTGAGGGTTGCTGCCAGATTGGGAGAGTGTACTTAGGAGGAGCTGAGGCAAGGGTTGGATGCTGTGTTCCAGTGTGGGTTCAAACTACAATTTAGAGCTGGTTCCTCACAAGCACTCGCTCCAGTGGTGGGCAAGAGTCTTCCCCCAGGTGCTGTGCTTTCCCAGCCTTCCCACTGAGTTAATCATTTCATCCCTCCCACTGAGGACAGACTGTAGAAGTGAGCTCATGCTTTCCCTGGCCTTGTTACTCAGTGGTTGCTGGTCCTTCTCCTCCTCTGGGAACTTCCCTGTGCCTGGCCAACCCTGCAGGTACCTGCAGCCTGTGCAAACATCCCATGTCCAGAAAACAAGGAAGAATGCACCTTGTCCAAATTCTGCTCCACTTCAATCAGAACAGCAGTTTTGGCATGGGCTAGGCTGCAATTCAGGAAGCACCATCCTACCCCAAGTGCTATGCAGTGACAGCCAAGTACAGCATCCTTTACCCCTGATTCCAACTGCCACACTATATGGTGGCAGGCAATTAAATACCATCTCATTTACCCCTAGGGCAAGAAAAACAATATTCCTCCCACCCTCTGCAAAGGGAAAGGGATGGGAAGAATGCAGGGTGAAGTAAAAATTAATGAGGTGCATTCCTCTCCTTCAGTTCTCTCTTGCTAGATACAGTTTAATGCTTGGAAAACAATTGGAGATCAACAGATGTCAACAGCACTGGAAGAGCAGACCCATGCATGTGAGCCATGAGCCCAGCACACCCAACTGAACCTAGAGACAGAGCAGAGAGATGCAAGACAGTAAACTCTGGGCAGCTCCTGGGAGAGAGAAACCAGGCCAGGCAGCAAAAACTAAAAAAAAAATAGGGTTTTCTTATGGAGAAGTCACATGTTTCCTCATGACCAGAATATAACAAATGGCCCAAAGAAAAAAAAAATCTAAACAACCCAAAACCTAAGCATGTTCCTTCCCCTCCAGCCTTCTCCAGCTCCCTACATCCTTCTCATCCCACTCCCACAAGAAGATACCCATCAGTGGACAGACAGAGCAGAGGGACAGGAGGGGTCAGCTAAGGATTCAAAGGAGACACTATTTTAATTAATCCAGCTTTGCTGCCCAAGCCCTTCTGTGCAAAGGACAGGGGTCTGGCTGAGAGCATGGGGCAGTGCTGGTACAGGGGGGTCCCACTCATCATGAGGTTCCAGCAGGGCAGGTGACTGCAGGCAGCAGTGCCAGAAGAACAACTCCTGCCTGTGCCAGGGAGACAGGCCAGCAGTGCCCACGGGCACATCTGCTCCTGCTTTCTTTACTTTTCATGCCACCAAGGTTCAAAACAAGCTGTTCCCAAGCCCAGAAGGAGGGCTGGCACCTATCCAGTAGTACCTGGCAGAGGGAGGCACAGCATATCCTGCGGGACAAGCACACGGTGCTGTGGACACTTCCCAGAAGCGCTGGATGTTTTGGCAGGGTTGGTGCTCTGCTCTTGCAGCATGCACAGGCAGAATTTAGCAATACACACACACACAGCTTCAGGTGCCTCAGACACAGGAGGGACGCCTATTCTTTTTTTGTGTGCTTCAGAAGAGGTCTGCCCAACAGCAAGTGCTCCGAGGCCTATCCACACAACCAAAATCCTGTCCTGCATCAGCCAAGTTCCTCACCCTCCTGCTCCCACAGACATGACTAAGACACGCATGACTATTTCACGTCTCCAAAGAACCCTTCTCCTCCCCTCAAAATCGCCCAAAGCCTCAGTCTGGGAGCCCAGTTCAAAGCTGGTGTAAAGCAGCTCAAAGCAGTGAGGTCAACCAGAATTACACCAATTTCCCCCAGCCATAGATCTGGCCCAGCTTCGCTAAGAACACTTGATCTCCTCCCCGAGCGCTGCCAGCTGGGTGAAATACAGCTGCTGCCTCAATAGCGCTCGCAGAAAAAAGGCCTGACATTATTCACAACAAAAAGAAGTATTGCAGTGCTTGCTTTAGATTTCATGGGAGCATTTTTCACTGGCTGGGTGGGAGGGGGAGATGAGCAGCGGGAGCTGCTGGGAGTCAGCAAACTCTTTGGGCAAAACGGTGACTAGCTCCCACCCAACGTGTCCCATTCACCTGCAAGAACCCATGTGGCATCACTGCCATCCCTCCAACCCCACCCTTGCATGGAGATTTCTGTTTTACCAAGACTAGATCTTCCAGCACAAGCTCTCATCTTACAAGCTCCATGACCTTCTCCAGCCCAAGCTCACCAGCAAGCTCTTTGCAAGACACAATATGCAGAAGGACTGTCTTTTGTTTCAAGACGAACCATGTAGACTCATGCCTACCTATGTGCAGGCTCAAATTGCATGGCTAGTTCCTTCCCAGGTGCTTTGAAACCACCATGGGTGGCTCTCAGGAGTGACTCAGAACTCTTCAGCTCCTGCCATGGCAAAGCCTGATGCCCTGTACACACAGGGGTGTTGCAGTGCCATCATTCTGGCTGTATTTAACCTGTACAGCTCTCTGTTGCCCATACAAGCCAGGCAGACACTTCCTGTGAGGTCCTGGACACTGCTCAGTATTCTGGGATATTTCTAAGCTATACCCTACCCTGCACAGAGAGGTCTGAGTAGGGTTTGCCATGCATGAGCTCACACTTTGGATGCCAACTCTTCTCCCTCCCCATGAAAACAGAGACACAATGACCCAAAGGAAACATGTCACTATGACCAGGATGTCTCCTAGCATGCCACAAATCTTTAGGATGCTGTTTGGCCCCAGACCACCATCTATGGAGTGCCCCTGGATGCTGGTACACCCCAGATCTGTGGACAGCCTCAAAAGGGTCCAGCCCTGCCAATGACCCTAGACACCACCTCCTTCCATATCCACCTTCCATGAGCAGTTTTGTTCATCCTAGAAAGATTACAGATAAAAGATTTCCACACCAAAGCAATCTCTTCTCTTAATGAAATGCTTCCTCACAGGTCTACAGCCCACAGTGGCACTGGCAGCCGCTGATCTCTGGCATACTTATTTGCCAGGAGGGAAGGCATCCATGTTACAGTGCAAGCATTTAAAAAAGCAGATGGAGAACTTGCCAGGAGAGCCAGCCACAAGGAGAGGTGGAAAAAAAGGGAGCCAGTTAATCACCCAGCATGTGTTATCTGTCTGGGTGGAAAATAGCCTGAAAATATCTTGTATTTCAAAGCAAGTGCATAGTTTTTGGTGATTCAGCCAGCTGAAGCCCTGGCCTCCAACTTCCAGGGACAGGCTAAGCCCATCTCTAAGCCCAGCTGTTCCTAGGCAGCTTCCTAAATGGAAATGGCATCTGGACAGCATAGCCATGGGCATAGCTATTCCCACCTCAGACCTGGGGGTTTGTTCAGGGTCCCCTAACACAGAGAGGGTTTTGTGGTTGAAGCAAATGGTCCCAACATTTTGCTGAATACCTGCTGGCCAGCATGATTTCCAGAGTCCTACAGGTTCAGCTCAGTACAGGAGAAGGCTTCTTTCCAAGTATTTCAGGCATTTTACCAAGCTCTGGCTTGGGACAGAAGC
The DNA here is from genome assembly GCF_000695815.1 of Acanthisitta chloris. Taxonomy (NCBI): domain Eukaryota; kingdom Metazoa; phylum Chordata; class Aves; order Passeriformes; family Acanthisittidae; genus Acanthisitta; species Acanthisitta chloris. The sequence continues at coordinate 8,734 of NW_008669328.1, forward strand.
AGCTGAGCAATTCAGCCAGCTGCTCAGCATCTCCACAAGCCATACGGATGGGCTTGAGCCACCCAGCTTGCTGGTGAGAAATAACAGCCTAACCCTGGCTCTGATTAATAATTCTCATTTTAACAACATGCTTGGCATTGGGGGAAGCTGCCAGCAAAAACTGTGGAGTCTAGTGCCTCATCCACCCACAGGACATGAAAATAAAGCTGTCAGCTTCATCTAATACCTGCATGGAAGATGAGGACCTTTCCTTCTGAACTCGCATGGCCCATGCACAGCCAAATGGTGTCCTGAAGATCATCACTCCCGACCTCAGAGGCTTAAGGCAGTGGGCTTAGGCTGCCAACAAATACCCTGTCAAGCACCCACTGTTGTCCTGCACCCTCTACCCAGCCAGGATGGTGCCACAAGACCCTTGGTGCAGGATTTTCAGGGCTCTCCCAGATCCTTGGTGGGACAAGAATCATGTGCTACAGATGGAACAGCCTGGGAGGGCAGTCTGTGGTGGAACAGATGGAGAAGCTGTTGGCATTGACATGATCTTCCCCACGCTCTGCAGCCTGTCCTTTCCATGCCAGCTTGGCAACACACCTTTGCCATTGTTTTTTTTGGGGCTAGAATTGTAGAAGTCTCCACTTCCATTTTTCCACCCTCAGCAGCCTTTCTGACCAAATGCAAGGTAAACCATAGAGCACAGAAAGTTCAGAAAACACGGGGAGGAGCGAGAAGGTCCCGAGGTGTGGTGTGCATGCCTGGGCCAACCCTCCTAGCAGCCAAGGAAAGGGCTTGCAAAGAGGAGTCACGGGCACAACCTGTTGACAAAGGAGAGCAGAAACAAGCTGGCTCCACCTGGGGCAAGGGATTAGAAACCTCGGCACAGCCCACAGATTCCTCTTAGCAAACCAACTGTGGCTGGAGGCAGGGATTAAACCCATTGCAGAGGAATGTGGCTCCTTCCCGCTGCTGAGTCCAAGTTGGCACTGCATCCCCACTCAAGACGTGGCTTACATAATGCAGCTTATGAAAGCAAAATAGCCCGGCCGTGCCAGCCTGTGGGCAGGCCAGGATGGAGAGGAAATAAAGGAAAAGGAAGACATTTTTTGGCTGAGGGAAAGCCTAGCTGCCCCCTGCACTGCTATCCCTACCTTGCACTGTCTCACCAGAGAAGGGAGGAAGAGAGTGGTGAGAGAAAAGATTTAGGAAAGGCAAAGGGCCCAGTCTTCCTACAAAACTGCAAAGATCTGCAGCCCTAGTGTTCATTCTGGAGTCACAGCATATGGATTTGCCCTCCCAGCTTGCCCCTCTGACCCCGAGTTTCTCCCCAGCCAAGCAGGTTAACCCATGCATGCTGTGTGCAGGGTCACTGCAGGTTTTGGGGGGCTAACCCACAAGAAGTGCCAAGCCCTGAATCTCATTCCTTTTGAACACAGGTCAGACACTTCCAGAGGCAGCTGGGAGATGCTCTGATCCACATCATTTCCCACTAGGGATGAAGATGCTTTGTTGTGGAGAGCAGCAGGATTGGGTCTGCCCAGAGCCCCTCTCTGCATGTTCTCATCAGAGGTCATTACACAAGAGAGGGGAACAGTCCCCAAACACCCAGCTCAGAGCAGAGTCACAAGGAGCAAACTTACATCACCATTCATGAACCAGACAATTAACAAGTGACATCTTTAGGTGTCTAGATGAGTCATCACTCAGTGACTGATATCCTGCTTAATCTACATAGCCTCAGGAAAAGCAGATCCTACAGATGGACCAGCCCCTTTATCAGCAAGCAAAGACTCAAAGTTCAATTTATAAGCCCCATGAGACCAGGCGTGAAACCAGGCACTTCAGTCCCAGCTGAAGAGCCTGGAGAACCACTCATGAGTGGAGGACACACTCATAAGCCAGCCCTGCATCCAGCTGGCTGGGGAAGCCAGGCAGACCGAAGGAGATCTTCCTTTTCAAGAGCTTCCACTTGTTTCCTAAGCAGCTGTCCTCAGTTTAATCAGTAACTGAACAAGTGGGATGAAATCCCAGCTCATCTGAAGCCGAATTACTGATGTCTAGGATGCAGGATTCCCCCCCCAGCCCCACCACCTTTCTCAACTGAGTCACACAAGACCTACCAACCAGCCACACTTGACCTGTCCTCAGTGAAATGGGCTCCAGCTCCCTTCCAGAGCATGCCCTGGCCTCCTTCAAGGCAGCAAAAGACCTCTAGCCACACTTCTTATGGCTTTTATCACCTGACAAACAGCAAGTGTAGATCTCAGCTGAGACTTCTCCAAGTACCACATCAGAGGAGCTGATGGACCTCCAGGAGGCATTTCAAGAGAGCAAAGCAGGGCTGCTCTGATAACATGAGCTTTAAGCCCAAGCAGAAGCTCTTGCAGAGCTCTGCAAATCACTCCCTCAACAGTCTGCACCTGGCTCCCTTCCTGATACCATCCCTTCCCATACTTCATGGGCTGAAGGAGATGCAGGACACTCACGTGGGCCAATATCAACATCCCAGGAAAAGGGGAAAACAGACTCAGAGAAATAAAAACAGTTTTGCCTAGCAACAAGAAGTGCCTCTTCTCCTCTCCCAGTTAAGGGCATCCAAAAGACAGCTCAGCAAATCCTTACCCACCTAAGGCCAGCTGATTTCTCCTCCAGAAGCCATGCTCAGGGGCAGGTGTGTTCAGCCAGGGACTCTGTAAGCATGTGAAGGCTGATCTACCAAAAAAGGGTAACCTAGGAAGATCAAATAGCATTAAAAAACCACACACAGAAATAAGGGAAGTGGTATGTGGATACTGGAGCAGCATCAGGGCACTCTGGAAGTGTGAAATGGTAGAAGAAATCCAAGCAGCCATACCTGATGCATGGGGCTTTGAAGCAAGAGGGAAGTCCTGATGGTAATTGGGCTTGCAGGGCCTGGCACAATAAAGATGCTGCAAGTGTGATCTTGATTAGCTCATCTGCTCCAGGCTGTATTTGAAGGGAGCTGTGGCTAATCTTATTTTGATTGCTTTAAAATTCAGTTATGGGGAAAAGCCTGGCGTGTGAGCAGATATATTAATCGTTTTGGAGCAGCCTTGTCTCCTAAGCTGGTGTTTGATTAAAAGGGAGCACAACCAACAGGCACTTCAAAAAGCTGGTGCTATTTTTGTCTCCTTCATTTGGAGCAGTTCCTGATGCTTCCATGTGCCCAGCAAACCCTTTGGGACCAATCCTTGCATTTTCTTGTTTCCAGTGAATGTTTCTATATCATTATTCACATTTTAAGGATGTGTGAGTATGGAGAAAAGGGATTCGCTTCCTCCAGGGAGGCTAAGATCAAAAGTCAAAATGTTTTCTATGAACACATAAGCCATGAATTCAGCTTCTGAGGGTTTCAGGCTCAATTTGTAAGGGCCCCATGGCCTTAAGAGGAGGTCTCCCTACCCTATAAAATTGGGAAATGATGTTTAGGTAACTATAAAGCAGATTCAGCAAGAAGGCTTTAGGCAAAAAGTCAGAAAACAATGTCTAGAGGGAATGAGGGGAATTTTTTTCCCTTCTATTTCATTATAATCTTTTTCTTTCCTACATTTTTAATAATCATCTAAAAAGCCATTTCGCAGCACAATGTTGTTCCGACCTTGTTTTCAGTCGGGTAATTGTGCAGTGAGTGGATAAATGCTTTCTCAGCTGAGAACAAGAGGAACCATTAAGCATCAAGCTCCTGACCTAAATTTATGTTCAGGGCAGCTGGAGAAGCAAAGGACTGATGCCTGTTCCCCTTAGCACCCTGATGGACAGCCTGGCATCTTCTGTGGGGACACATAAATGGTGTTCTGCATCAATGAGGCTCTGTGAGGCACAGAGAGATACTGCTTATCCCAAGGACTTTATCCCAAGCAACCTGGTCTAGTAGAAGATGTCCCCGTCTGTGGCAGGAGGGTTGGAATGAGATGGTATTTAAGGTCCCTTCCAAACCAAACCATTCCATGATTCTATGACCAAACCTGGCTGCCCATCAGCTACTGCCTGGGTGATGCTTTGTGGCCAAAATTCCCCAGGAGAAAAGAGTCTCTGGAGGGACAGGGGTCCAGCCTCAAGAATTCACAGTGTTTGGAGACACAGGAATCTCAAAAAACCCCAAAAGCATTCCCATGTCTTGTCCCTCCTTCTGCACAAATGCCTTTACAAGTTTCCTTAATTCTGGTGTAATCCAATTTTATCTCTGTAACATATTCTTGAAAGAACAAACAGTAGCTGCCCCCACCTGCAGAAAACCTCAACATTTCTGGGTTCATGAGTTATCCCAAAGCAGTGTGGGTTTCTCCTGGATGCAGTACTCCTGCTCCAGCCTAGACAGAGGCCAGAGTCCTTGTGGCCATGTCATGATGAAAGAACACTTTGCTTTTGTGCCAGTCATGCTCCACCCTGCACAGACACAGGCAGATGCAAAAGAACTGTTGGTCCACAAAAATGTGATGGCAGGAACAGCCTTATCAGGCCAGCAGGATGCGGGAGTGTGGTTAATCCAGATTTAAAGATGGGCATGGTTAAAGGATCCACCCCTGAAGGAAGTACCTCCTGGGGAGCTGGGGAATGGAAAGCACCATGGGAGCAACATGACACATTTCTGCCACCTTGGTTACTTTTCTAAGTGCCTGGGTTTAGGCCAAAGGTGGATGAGCAGCATTTTCTCCATAAGGGAGAATGCAAAAGGGTCTTCTTCCACAAAGGCCCTTTTAACATGAAGTTTGCTGGAATTTTACTTTCTGTAGGATTTGTACATCTTGTAGAGCTCATGTGGAGGAGGCTGGGGAGATGCACAAACACCTGTACTGACTCCATAACCTTCCCCTCCCTATGGCCCAGTCCCTTTCCCATAGTAAAAAAGCCCCACTGGAGTCACAGCTGGACCATCACTCACCAGAGAACCAACAGCCACCTACAAATCCCCATTTTCTGGAGAGCACATGTGGATTGCCAGACCCCTTCTCCCTGCAAAAAACACCCCACAAATGAAAAGCCACATCTACCCGCTATCAAACACTCCTCCAATGGTGAAGGCAACACACAGAGAAAAGAGGCTGCAGAAGTCAGAATTAAGGTTTTGTTCTTTTTTTCTTTTTTTATTATAAAAAAAAAAACCTATTCGGAAGAAGTCCAAATGCAACGGAATATAACTGGCACCATCCAAGATACCCAAGAGTAAAATCCTGGAACGTTTGAACCCCCCAGCATGAGCTGGGGGTGCCAGGGCTGTCTGGGAGGGACAAGTGGCCTCTCCCTTCTCCTAGCCCCCCATCAGGGCTGGATGGCAAGCAGCCCGAGAGCCAGGACACAACAGTGGCATCAACGGTCTCTGTAAAACCAGTCAGTTTGAGATACTAAAAATATTAGGAAAAAAAAAGAATCTAGAACTTCTCTTTTTTTTTCTCCTTTATCAAAAGCCCTGCTTTAGTGACATGCTAGCCCCGCTGGAACACACCCACAGCTCTGTCCGGAACGCAGTTAAGTTGACCGGTCAACTCTTAGTTCAGGACACCTTCCTCTCGTTGATCTACGCGCTCGTGAGCGCCGTGGCCGCTCGAGTGACAGTGATAAATGCTTCTGCTGGGCTTCCCAGCTCTGGGAACTGCCTCCTGCAAGCTCCACTCCACGCTGAAATGAATCTCATCAGAGTCTCCTCCACCGAGCCCTCCAAGCTCACCCTCAGTCCCACCTGGAGGTCCTCCGACAGCATCCGCAAGAGCTCTGCCTGCTCTAGGTGGATGAGGCATTGGAACGTCATCTCTTTAAGAAAAAACACTTTCATATAGAATTTTTTTTCGCAGTTTTTATATTTAAATAGAAAAATACTACTTCACTCTGTGTTATGAGCCAGAGACCGGTTGACTTCCAGTGACAGAACCAGGAGTTCTCCTCAACGCTCCTACGCTGAGCTCAATGCCAGAAGGTTCCCAGAAACCTCAGAGTGGCCAGAGGGTGATGATCTCCCCATCATCTCCCCATACAGGCAGGAGCACATGGAGCTCCATCACAGCTCCCATCTTCCCTTCTCCGCAGAAAGGCACCCACCTTAGAGAACCGTTAGTGTGCAGAGAGCCAGCAGTGGGGCTGACACCCAAATCTGACTCTCGGGGAGGTTGGCTATAGTTTTAAGCTTTCCATTCTCCTACTGGCTTTCTGCATGTGCAGTCTGTCCCTGGAAGCCACTGGATCCCATCAGATGTACACATGAATTAGACAAAAAATAAAACAGTGGTTAAAAGTTCTCTAACACCATCTCCTGCTCTCGTCTTCTGAAGAGTCAACGACAAACAGACATCGATAAAACTAAATTTGCCCTCCTCCCCACCTCAAGACAACAAGAGTTACTGAGACACAAAACATGTTATCTTGTACCCTTGGGATTACATCTAGAAGGGAAGTTTAGGGGTGTGGGAAGCACGGGGGGAAGGCGGTGTCTGTGGGCGCAGTCTGCTTAGTTCTTGTACTCAAAAGGCTCATCTCCGGTTTCGTTGAGGAGACACGTGCGGACGAGGGCCTCTGTCACAGCGTAGGGGTCACAGTTGGCGGAGGGCCGGCGGTCCTCAAAGTAGCCCTTCTTCTCATGGCCCACGTTCCTGGGGATGCGGATGCTGGCGCCGCGGTTGGCCACGCCAGCGGAGAACTCATTGATGTTGGATGTCTCGTGGAAACCTGTCAGGCGCCTGGCATTGTCCAGCCCCCCCTTGGGGTCATAGGCACGAATGTGGTACTGGTGACGCTTGCTCAGCTTCTCAATGGCCTCTTCGATGTGCCTGAGAAGGGAGAGGGGAAGACACGGTGAGTGTATGAGGGACAGTTAAGTTGACCGGTCAACTCAAGGATGAGCTGAGCTACTCTAGACTGTTGCATCAAACCGACACAAGATTCATAGCTGTCCCCAAGCCACTTCATGATGAAATCCACTTCGCTGATCACCCCAACACAGAACTTCTCTCCACTCCCAACTGCTGATCCAGGCTGCTTCTTGGAAAAAGATCCTCATGGCCAAATCCCACAGGATCCCTTGGGAGTGCTTGTCTGTCAGACACCACCAGTGCAACCCGCAGCCAAACCTCCCAGGCACACTGCCACCTGCTCTCAGAGGGGACATCTCTCAACACAGAAGTTTCTATCTGGGAAGCTCACAGGGTCACAGGTTGGCTCATTATCTCGGGGCATCACCAAGATTAAGGCAAAAAAACCCGAGCTGCCAGGAAGAATCTCTTCACACAGCTCCACTGCAACCCAGTGCCACAGGGTCCCTGCCAGCACTCAGTGCATCATTCCTACAGAGGAACTCAGGGTTTGCTTTTCCAGGCGAGAAAACATGGCATCCATTTTCACAGCCTTGCCTAGACAGAAGCAAATGGTCTTTTTCTTTCATCATGCCTATATAAAATAAATCATTTTAAAAAGGCCTGTGCTGAGTTTATTTGTTTCCAGCACTAGCAGATGAGAAGCCAGAGAGGCTGTTAGGGATAGCTGCATCCATTTCTGTCGGCACGGATAGAGCTGTGCTGCTGGCTGAATTGCCCACCCAGCACCAAGGTCAGAGTGTATTGCTATACAAAATATATGTTAAAAAAGACACCCACAAAACCAAAACAATCACAAAAAATCATCCAGAATAAGGCTCAAATGTAACACTAAGCACCAGAGCAACATCTCCCATGTCATCAAAAGCTTTGCAAAATCTTGCTGCCTAGTACAGATGCCACTGGCTCATCTTAAAAGCACTTACTTGAGACCTCCGTCTTCCCTCATGCTCTTGGTGCTGAAGTTGGTGTGACAACCAGCACCGTTCCAGTTCCCAGGGATGGGTTTGGGATCGAAGGACACAACGACACCGAAGTCCTCACACACCCGATGGAGGATGAAGCGTGCGATCCAGAGGTGATCCCCCATCTCAATCCCTTCGCATGGTCCCACCTGGAACTCCCACTGCAAGGAGGAGGAGTTCACAGGCTCAGAAATGTGGAGACACCCACTGTGAGGCACCTCCCACCCCCTGATGCTTGACACACATACACAGAGCAGGCAGCCACAGCTCCCACTGCCTGAGATTTTTCTGTCCTACTCTCTTGTACCGTGAAACATCTAAAACAGTTTACCTGGGCTGGCATCACTTCTGCGTTGGTTCCTCCAATTTTCACTCCAGCATAAAGGCACGCTCGGTAGTGAGCCTCCACAATGTCCCTGCCATAGGCTTTGTCTGCCCCTACACCACAGTAGTAAGGACCTGCAACAGCACAGGTGAACATCAGCCTCCAGAAGGAAAGAGCCTTAAATTCAGTGAAGACCAAGCACGCACAGGGAAGAACTCTCCAAAGGCTCAGGGTGTGTGGAAAACCCCCAAAATCTGTTTTTCATGGAAACACTAGCAGAGTGGAACACTGATGGAGAACAAGTCCCCCATGAGTTTAAAGCCCTGCAGACTAACCGAGCAGCAAATTTGTATGTGGCCAATCCCCATCTTAGGCTTTTTGGAGTGATCTTAATCGCAGGGTTAGTTTTTTTCCAATATCCTGCTTGCTACTGTCCACCTTCAGTCCTAGAAACACCTCAAGTCTCTCAGCTCGCCTGAAGCTGTGTCACACGGATTAAGTTCAAATGCTCCTGCTTTGGTCCAGCGCAGACTCCCGAAAGATTACCTTGGGGTCCAGGGAACCCATTGGATGGCCAGCCAAATGGATGTCCATCTGTCCCCAGGAGAGTGTACTCTTGCTCCATCCCAAACCAGGGCTGCTGGTTGGACACCATATCCATAATCCGCCTGCAGGTGTGTCGGAGATTTGATTCTAGAAGGGAAAAGCAGCATAAGACTTATTAACATCTTCACCTCCATTCCCCATATCCACTTTGTTTACAGTTTGAATCCCAGCAGTGTTGGTGAAGAATCCCAGGACCAGCCCCTTCTCCACCACCAGCACTTCATTTGCCCTATACTTTCAGGGCAGGGATTATTTTGGGATCGTGTATGATGCTGAGGACAGGGACAGCATTTGGACAGATCTTCCCTTCCCCTCCCCAGAAACACCACCTCCACCAGGAGAAGGTCCACTCACCTGCAGACTGGCGGTTGTATTTGAAGACCTCGCAGAGAACTAGTTTATTGGGATCCTTGCGAAAAGGGTCCCGAAACATGGCAGCAGGTCGCAGGTACATGTCGCTGTTGGAGCCTTCAGACTGGTAGGTGCTGGAGCCATCAAAATTCCACTCCGGGAGATCTGCAGCAGAGAGAGCAACAAGCCACAGTGACCCAGGGTCCTCTGTCATCAGGAGGATGGGCTCCCTGCCACCCTCCAGTGAGACAGAGGTGAAGATGCTTACAGAGAACAAGCCCACAATATGTTTAATCCCAGCTCAGCTGATTTTGCTCCAAATGGGGGAAGCAAAAAGAAACCCAAAACAAGCAAAACCAGAGGAGGGCAACTCCCCAGACACTCTGAGAAATAACAAGTTGCTGGGCTGCTGGCCAAGCCCAAGTGAACCGAGCAGCACTGAGGACATTTTCCATGTCACAACAACCACAGGGATGAGCAGAGCACCAGTCTCCTCGGCTGGGCAAGCCGGGGGAGGACAGAGCATGAGACATTTTCAAGCTACAGGAATGAGGGGAGCCATGGAATACCCTTATCCATGTTGCATGGGCTAGAGAAGGTGCAAAAGCAAATCACATAGAGGTGGAATCTCACATGGAGGGGGAGTATGGCCAGCGTGGCCCCTTGCCCACCCCTCCGGGCTGTGCAATGCCCTCCAGCTCAAAGCACAGCTGTGAACTCCACCCGGACAATGTTATCTCCTCCATATCCCCAGGGAAAGCTGGAGGATGGGAAGCATAAAGATTTCAAAGGAGCTGTACCAGCCACTCCCTTAGAGGGAAAAGGCAAAAGAAGAAGGGGAGTCGAAAAAAAGTTAAAAAAAAAAAAGGTAATTCTGCTCAGTCACACACAGTATTTTCATTTCATAACTGTCTCCAGCCAGCACCATGGCAACCTGGGGAAAATCCTAATGCTATTATTGTGTAAGCTGGGACTGTTTGTTCTGAGGGACACAAGCTCTTAATTACACCGGATAGCTCCATTCTTTCCCCTCCACTTTCTTCTGCCAAACTACTTCCGGCCAAAACGAGTACTTGAGAGTCAATGGGCTGCCAAGCCCCTGCCAACAGCCCCCAGCCCCTGCCAACGGCCCCTCCACAGTGGGGACAGCACCAGTGACAGGCTCCCAACCCCAGGCATCTCACTGAGACTCCACATCTGGAGAGCTGGGAACATTCCCCTGGGGTACCTGGGGAAAGAGGTAACTGGAAGGGGGTGAGGAGGAATGTCTTCCCTAAATACCATCCTTCTGGCATAGAAAGAGAGAAGTGGCATCCTTTCCACCTGGTGAGGGGCTGTGAATCCTGCACCTGCCCTCTCACCTTCAAGGCTCTTGGGCTCGTAGTCCAGTGTGCGGGTTTTGCAGCGGAGGTGCTCTCCTGTCCCATCGATCCAGATGTACATGGCTTGGACCTTCTCCCCCTGCGGCAGCTTCATGTACATGTGTTTAATGGCTTTGCTCAGGTGGGAGCTCGCCGAGGTGGCCATGGCTGCAGTCCGGACAAAGGGGTTCCTGCAGAGAGGAATCAAAAAACAACCCTAACTGTGAGCCCTTCCCAAGCTCCCACATGTTTCAGCCCCCCAGCCAGGGAGGAGCATGAGACAGCTCGGCCGCAGGGCTGGCTGCCATCTCCAGCGGTTCCATGTCATTCCTCAGGGAGAACACACAGCAGCTCCGGCAGATGCAGGCAGCCAGGAAAGCCCTGCTCCAGAAGCGATCAAAGAGTCCCATTAATACCCAAACTCCTGCCAATAAACTAGGTCTTATCCACTCTGCGACAGACTTCCAAAGTGCTCCTTAGCCCCATGTGAACTTTTCACCTCCACACTCCCCACTGCTCCTGAGCAAGACTAACACAAGGAAAGCTTAGCTGGGGCTTTCTTAATAAATCTGCTTCATCGAGGAGGTCTTGTCTATCCCAACTGCCTTCTCAGCCTGGCTGAGGTTATCCCAGCCTGGTCCCAGGGCTAGAGGAAAAGCAACAGGCAGTACAAGCGAGCCTTGAGCACCCCAGGCAGCGATGGGGAGGCCGAAGGGGCTCTGGTCCCAGTCGGTGGGAGCTGCAGCATCCCCATCGTCCAGCAAATCCTGGAGCCAGCCAGCCATCCTCCCAGTGCCAGCCAGCCCACTCGTGTCAGACCCACAGCAGCCGGGCTCCACGCGTTTTCAGGCGCCTGGAAACGCCAACAGTTTAGAAATGTGGAGTGACTTGGGAAGTCGCTCCAACATCCTATCCCCCCGCTGGGGCTGAGCCCGAGGGGCTCCCATCCCCTGCCAGAAGCATCACCTACGCCTGCATCTCCGGGCAGGGAGGGTAAGAGAGAGGTTTAAGGTAAGCCTGTCAGCTGATCCACAAGGTGACAGAAAGGTGGCTTTCACCACACACAGGGTTTTCTTGAATAGATTCTGTTTAAGTAAGACTTGTATCAGAACTAGACGAATCTTTTTTTTAAGGATGTCGGATTACAATTTGAAGCAGGAATTTTCCCGTGGGAGCTCTGGCTGCCGGGAGTGTCGGGGCTGTGTGCCGCATCCCGGGGGG
>NW_008669329.1:0-246 GCF_000695815.1 Acanthisitta chloris
TCCCAGGGGCAGTTTGGGGGTCTCAGGGGTAGTTTGCAGTGTCCTTGGGGCAATTTTGGGCTCTCAGGGGCAGTTAGGGGGATCTCTGGGGCAGTTTTGGAGTCTCAGGGGCAGTTTGAGAGCTCCCATGGGCAGTTTTGGGGGTCCCAGGGGCAGTTTGGGGGTCCCAGGGGCAGTTTGGAGTGTCCTTGGGGCAGTTTGAGAGCTCCCAGGGGCAGTTTTGGGGGTCGCAGGGGCGGTTTTGGG
>NW_008669330.1:0-751 GCF_000695815.1 Acanthisitta chloris
GACATGGGGGACATGGGGGGACATGGAGGGATATGAGTGGGACATGTGGGGACACACGAGGGGACATGGGGGCCACCACGGGCTGGTGACCTCGGTGGTACCATCACCCTCTGCTATGTGCCCACACAAGGTGACACCTGTGGACATGCAGGGACATATGTGTGACACTTCTGGGCATACAGGTGACACACAGGGACATGTGTGTGACACCTGGCGACACCTGTGGACACACCTGGTGATACTTCTGGGCACACAGGTGACACACATGTGTGACACATGTTCACACATAGTGACACCCCTGGACACCCCTGGTGACACCTGTGGACATGCAAGGACATATATGTGACATTTCTAGACATACAGATGACATACAGGGACACGTGTGACACACACCCACATGTGGTGACCCCTCTGGACACACCTGGTGACACCTGTGGACATGCAGGGACATATGTGTGACATCCTTGGACACACCTGGTAACATCCCAGGGCACACAGGTGACACACAGGGACAGGTGCACGACACACGTCCACACACAGCGTCACATTCACACACACAGTGACAGACAGGTGCCAATGTCCCACCCATGTGTCCCCATGTCCCACCCATATTTCCTCCACGTCCCCCCACGTGCCCCCATAGCCCCTTCATGTGCCCACATAGCCCCCCCACGTCCCCTTACATCCCCCATGTCCCCTTAGGCCCCTCCTATATCCCCCCTATGTCCCCCATTCCCTCCATCCCCCATGT
>NW_008669331.1:0-3176 GCF_000695815.1 Acanthisitta chloris
TATATATTTATATATGGCTCTAAAACAAATCTCTACTAATTTACAATTAAATTAAAACACATCCACAGTTGGTCTAACTAGTGATTTTGGTCTCAATACTTTAAATATTAGTTGTTCCATAACCATATACAGTTCAACAACATGGTTGGATCAGTAACATGACAAATAACCAACCATGCAACTCAGTGCTCAGTGTCATCTAACTGATAAACACTTATACTGCATCTCCAAATGACCAGCATCTTCCAGATTGCTATTTGCAGGCTTACCATGCTTACAAACATGCACAAAGCAATCATATGTCTCACTGTGGCAACTGCAGTTCCTTCACTCCCAGGAAATCTACTGACAAAGCAAAGCTTCATGCTGTCACTTGCAGATCACTAACCTTCTCCTTCCTTTCACATGCTGAATTATTCCACAATGGATAACACTGCTCCCTATGAAATAAGACTAGGGATTAGTCACACAGTAAGAACTGCACTGCTCAGTTTAAGCCCCTAAAAATCAGATTACTAACAGTCTGTTAGGATGCACTCCTAGCTGCCAGATAGGTGAACAGACTTCCAGTAGGTAATAAAGTTAGTTCTAGATACATACCAAAAGGTGAACCTTGGAAACACCAAACCAAACCCCAAAAAAAATGCAAACCCCAAATCTAAACTACACAAAGTACAGCATCACACCTGGTGGATGCAAAGGGTGGAGATCTGTCTGGAAATCTCCTGCCACCAGCAGGGATGAGTGAGAGGACATGAACTGCTTACAGATGCAGATGTCCTTGTTTAGCAATGCTGATGTAGTACTTCTGTAGTACAAACAGTCCTCCAAGTCCAAAGCAGTCAGCAAAAAAACCCCAGAGGAGCTCAAGTCACAGTAACCTGTCGGGTAAGACTGAGAACATCCTCCTCTGACACTTACAACAGCCACTAATCTAGGTACTATCCCAGGGGCAATACATTCAGTGTGTAGAGAAGACTACAGCAGAACATACTAAAAAGACAGGAGAGATATGACAATAAAGATGAACAGTTCTTAGCAGGGAAAATTCGTTTGCACTGCATTAATATATCTTCTGTTTCTCAATATAAAAATACATCTAGAGAGTCAATCCAGAACGGCATACAACAATCACATCTTCCCCTTAGCTGCTTTAAAACCAGTAGAAAATAATATAAGTTACAAGAATGATTGTTTCAAATTTGTCAGTGTTGGCTGCTACAAAACCATCAGATGAGAACACCAACTGGAAGTTATTTACAGGTGAGGTAATACAATTTCCAGAGTAACGAATTACAATTTAGCAAAAGTGTAAAAACAACTTGCTCACCAAACATTACAAAATCTGGTGTTGTTATCAGCTACACAGTAGATTGTGAGTAGGTTTTGCAGTTGATATACAACATATTCTTAAGAAAAGTGCCAAAATACTGCTACATAAGAACCTTTTTTTTCCTCAAAAATCACTCAGCAAAACCCCTGCAGAGTCTACGTTAAGTAATGCCAAAAGAAAGCAGGACAAAAGGGATGCTGATTGTCCAAGTGTCTTATTAAATTCCTTGGAAAAATCTGTAAATTCACTTGGATATGAGACTTATTAAGAAAAAAAAACAACAATAGAAACATCATCTATGCTTTTCTCAGGGAATTTTAGGCCATTTTAAAAGTACACATTCCTCTTGATCTATGAAACATGAGGCTGAAAACATTCTGGAAGTGGCTGAACTGCTGAGGGTGGCTGTGGCCAGTGGCACCAAGCCCTGCCAGTCACTACTGCTGCACCCCAGGGCTGTGCTGGGGCCCAGACTGCTGTGCCTGTGCACCAAGAGCCCAGGGGATGGCACAGAGCACAGTCCCAGGGAGCCAAGGGACCCTGGCAGGCTGGGAAATGGGCAAACCAGAGTCTCACCAAGTTCAGCAAAGAAAAGTGCCAAGTCCTACACCAGGGGGGAATAACCCCGTGCACCAGTACAGACTGGGAGACTCACCAGCTGCAAACCAGCCTTGCAGAGAACAGCAGGTGTGAGCCACTGTGTGCCTTTGCAGCCAAGCAGTCTCCTGGTCTGGATTGGAAAGCACACTGACAGCAAGCTGAGGGAGGGGATAATTCCACTCTGCTTGGTCCTGGTGAGACACAACTCGAGTGCTGGGTCCAGTTCAAAACAGATATGGGCATAAAGGGCAGGTCCAGTGAAGGGCCACAAAGGTGATTCAGTGATTGGAGCATCTTACAGACAAGGAGAAGCTGAGAGAACTTGGATTGTCTTGCCTGGAGAAGAGAAGGCTCAGGGTGATCTTACCAACCTGGCAAATGCCTGAAAGGAAGGAGTAAAAACAACAGAGCCAAACTCTTCTCAGCAGCATCCAGTGACTGGACATGGGGCAATGGGCACATGTGGAAATACAGGAAGCTCTACTTAAACATGAGTGAACCATCATAGGGCAAAGGAGAGCAAAACACTAGAACAGGCTGCCCAGAGATCTTTTGGCATCTCCACCCTTGGAGATGCTTATAAACCAAGTTGGTGACAGTCCTGAGCAACCTGCTCTAGCTGGGTCTCCTCTGAGCAGGGTGGAGGTAGACTAGATCTTCAGGAGTCCCTCCAACCTCCATTGCTCCATGACCCTATGGAAAAGACAGGGCCTTCTGTATCCCAGGGACTGCATCCACTGAGTCACAAAGAAAACTAGAAAAAGTAAAAAGAATGTATTTCCTCTTTAAATTATTGCATACAAAGTTAATTTTGCTGCCTGCGTTTCGCCGATCTCATTTTTTCAAATCTCGACTCCATTTCTTCCAGGACTTTGGGTGTGTATCTCACCACTAACTTAACCTTCCCTTGAGCTGCCTTCAGCAGTTCCACTGCCTTCTCATGGTGTTCACCTTCGACACTCTGCAAGGCATAAACCATTAGGCACAGGGTTAGTAAAGACACAACTGAAAACAGGAATATTTAAATTTTGATACAACTATACAAACATGAGTATTTATACACTTAATTATATGTATTCTAGCTTCAAGACTGCACAAGGACAATGTCACACAAGCCCTGGTGTGCTGAAGCATAAACCCTGTGAAGTGATGATAAATATACTAACTAGTATCAACAAAGGAGCAGTGCAAAGACTTGGGTAAGGTTTACGCCGAGCGATGAAATTCTGTCAGGATGACATTA
>NW_008669332.1:0-10079 GCF_000695815.1 Acanthisitta chloris
ATATATACACATACACACACACTCACCCTCACACACACAAACACACTGAGCCAATATGTATACACATTTATATGAACACACAGAACCTATTTTCCTACAATTACACCCATGTACTCCAAACACTTGAGTTCATGGCTATTTTTAATTACTATTTTACCACCAAACAGCAGCTTGCAGATGTTAGAAATCTGCTACCCCAGAAGAGAAGAAATGGATGGGTTCTCTGCAGATTAAGACACTTTTCCTGGTGAGGAAGCTGAAGGTTTGTGGGGTTGCTGCTGCCAACTCAGTGTGTTTGGCAGGACAGGGAGGAGAGGAGATCATACACAGAGGTGCCCCAATACAGGAACTTCAATGAAAATTAAAAGAGAAAATGATTCCGCCTCTTCAGGACAAGACCACTCTCTTATCACTATGTTTTTAACCTAAACCATCCTTGGGGAAGATCCTTCTTCTATTTCCCAGTCTTCTCTTAGGAGTTATCTCTGAGATTTTATGACCAGCTAATGTAGTCCAGGATGGTAAATGCCCATATTCCTCACTTTCCCACCATTTCTTTTCTCTGTCCTAGGGACTCAGAGCATGGACAAATCCCACTGACGCAAATGCTGTGGGGTAGCAAGAATGTTTGCCACCAGGCCATGCTCTGGAATGACAGATATGCAAGAATTTGCATATATAACTCTCCATAAACATTGGGGTTAATCTCCAGGGTTTACAAGACCCTTTAAATGTGTTTTAATGGGACAATATGCTTTACAAAGGACCCATCCAACACTTGACAAGAAGGTAAACTGAGCTGGGTAACAGTTCAGATGTACAGCCAGGGCTCTAATGAGAATGCCAAAGTCAAAATAATACCTTGATTTGCAAGTCTAATACCTTCCCAAATGGCTGGAGAGCATTCCAGTTCTGGCAGGACAGTTGGAAGGGAAGAGCTGAGGGACTTACATTGTTGTCTCTCAGACTCCAGAATCTAAAGAAACGGATCAAATCACCACACTTTGAGTGCAAAATGATGTGCTGACTGAGACCTGCACTCTGCCAGCCTCACCCAGCTTGAGCAGGTCTGGGACTGAGACCCCAGGCAAACCTGCCGTTCTCCACCGATGGCAAAAGCTTCCTTCTAATGTCCTAAAGCCAGGTGAGATGTATCCTGTCCTGGATTTATTTCAGCCTTGAGTGCCCACTTGCTTTAGGCAGACTCAGCCTCTGTGGTTGGAACAAACCATCAGCCCCACGTGGCTTTATTTTGGAGAATGCTTTTTAAGATGACTGGCCTCAGCCTCACCGTTACCATCCAGCTTTTGTAGGTACAAAAAGCAGAATAAACCTTCGTTAATATGTGACCAGTTTGCCTCAAGTTAGCTTATTCTTCCTGTGCTTTTCATCCCAAACTGAATATCAACAAGAAAATAAAGCTGGCAATTTTAAGAAGGTATACACTTCTGTTAAATCAATATGAAAACCATCCAGATAATCCTAATAAATTCAATGAATGAATTAGGTAGTCAAAGAAGGGTAACTTTATGTTTCCCTTCTTTATTCTCGTCCTAATTATCACAGAACATTGGCCTAACCTAGACTCTTTTTTCATGCCTCTGTAAAGACCTGAGGGGACTTTTTGGAGAGCTCCAGCCAATACCTTAGCCACATTTGCTATTGTTCCTGTTTATCACTTGGGTAGATTGGCAGTAAAAGGATGATTGCTTCATTATAATAATTCAATCTGCACTGAGACAGGCTGTCTCCTGTGTTACATGAGAAACAACTAGGAACTTTATTTCATAAGCAAAATTACCACTGGCCATTTTAAAATGCTAAGAGCAGCTATCATTGTGGTTTGGCTGGCTCTGTTCTCTGGTGCAGGGGCTGGGGAGAGCTGGGGAGCTCTGCCTCAGGAAGGGACCAACTTTCCTGGCTCACTGGAGCAAAGGGGTTACAAGCAAGAGAAGATCCAACCATTCATTTACCATCAAATCAGAAAGTTAAGGAAAAAAAACCCAACTCTTTAAGTGCTTGTATAGTGAATTGGGAACAATTTTTGCTCCTTTAGAAACACAAGTTTTACCTGGCCACCATGGTTAAAATCTGGTGGGAAGATTCTCATGGTTGGAAAGTTTCAATCAGTCTTTATTGTGTATTTCAGGAGGAACAGCTGAGCACAATCTAAGGACTTGCACTGTAGGCAAAAAGGGTATTGGCTTTCCTCCAGATTCTAGCAACTTGGGAACAAACGTTCTGGAGTGGGTTCTCTGATGTCTAGCAAGTTGAGAACCTGTAGTAAAGTATCAAGTCCAGAGAAGTCACTAAAGAAAAGAAACCTGAGTAAATTGGTGGTAATGAATATGAATTGCAGGATGTACATTATAGCAGTATAGTAAGGAAAGGACAAAAGTAGACATCTGTGGTCAGCAGGAGTTTTAAAAGTATGTTAGCTATAAATGGGATCATCAGAAAGGTACCACATTACTTCTAAATGGACTAAGTCTATTGGCTAGCACTGCCAGTAATAAACCCAAAGAAGTAAAAATGGTAAGTAAATATTTCCCACTGGTATTAGGGAAAAAGCCAGATAATGCACACTACTTATGTAAGAAAAACAAGCCTTTCTTTTATAACAATGGTTTCTAAACTTAGAAATTTTTAATTGGCAGTTCCTGGATAATTTACATCCAAAAGGGAAAGATGTTCACTGAACCCCTGCTGCTGATTTTGAATAAGTCTTGGAACACTAAAGAAGTTAGAGATGTGAAGATAAAGTCGTGCCAGCACTTAAAACACAATAACTAGGATGACATGAATAAATATAGATTTGTCAGCCTGACACCAATCTGAACAAAATAATAGAATGGTTATTTGGGAACTCTCTTAAGAATTAAAGGGGGAAAATAGAATTACATTGAAATTATCATGAACTTATTAAAAACAGACCCTATCCAAATAATTTTATTATGCTGGAGCATGACCATGTTTAATCAGTAAAGGTGATACAGCTGATACACATGATACTGTTGGGCTATTTTACCAGCTGGATTATTTTACCTCAAATCAAACTGTCTTTGGGGAATTGCCCAATTTCATGAGCTGAGTTCTTTGCCCATTACTCTTTAACAACTGTTCCCTGCTGATAATATTGGCAAATAAGACAGAGATTGTGAGGTGAATGGCAGAGCCAGTTTGCTCTGTAACTGTGACAGAGCACAATCAGGGACAGCAAAGGAGGAGAGATTTCCCAAGTGAAGAGATTGGTGATTCTGCGAAGTTTTCCAGATTCTGGTAGAAAGTCAGGTGAACTTCATCTCAGTGTCTGAAAAGGCCAAGAGAGCCTTTGGTTGTGCAGAGCAGGGTCTGTTATGGAGCAGATACTCACTGTGTGTTCACAGTGGTGTGATGGCTCCTACAATTGTTTTGGTGTTCAGAAAAAACATGGAGAGGCTTCAGAGAAAAACACACAAACTTAATTAAAATCTTATTGTCAGAGACTCAAGAGCTCAGTTTATGTGACGTGCCCAAAGGAAGGGGATGATTTGATACTAATGAGTTATGGCTGCACAGAGAGCAGAGCTTTCCCAAAGAGAGAACCCTTCACTTGTTGGACAAAGGTTTAACAAATCTCGTGCTCTGATGATGGACAGATTCATTCTGACAGAAATGAAACACTGTTCTTAGGAGAGGAAAACAATTAACTGTCAGAAGTACTCACCAATAGCCTCCTTGTTATTGATCAGTTTCTAACAAAACCCAGAGTATTACCTTAAAAAAACCCCCAAAACAAACAAACAAAGAGTATTACATTAAAAAAAACCCCAAAACAAACAAACAAAAAAACCCCAAACCAAAATAAAAGTACTATAAAACATTGAAATCAGGAATTTCAAGTGTGAGGAAACCAATGTAGGTTTCATTGGTTGTATTACAATTAGAAGGCCCTCAGGTCTATTCTAACCCTAAAAAAACCTGAGAAAATTGATTGTCAGTGATGACACACTTTCCATTAAAAAAAACCCCAAAACAAACAAACAAAAAAACCCCAAACCAAAATAAAAGTACTATAAAACATTGAAATCAGGAATTTCAAGTGTGAGGAAACCAATGTAGGTTTCATTGGTTGTATTACAATTAGAAGGCCCTCAGGTCTATTCTAACCCTAAAAAAACCTGAGAAAATTGATTGTCAGTGATGACACACTTTCCATGACTCTCTCAACCAGCAAACTGTCTCACCACTGAGACCACTAGGAAGACCTTTCTATACACACTAGAATGCTCAAACATTCCCACAGTTACTGTTTGCTTTTACCAGCTAGATGTTCTTACAGATAAACAAAATAAGATGTCTTAGCCAGTGTAACCACCATGTTTAGTCACTACCAAGATTTTCAGCAGATGTTCTTTTAATTCTGTCTTCACAGTACAGAAGTTTCCTCATGGCAACAGGACTTACAGGTCTTGTAAACAAGTGAACATTTAGTAGCAAGGAAGCTAGAGATTCAAAATCATTTATCCCATTTCTTTATACTCTTCAGCTCCCTTTGTGGCCTTGTATGACTTCTTACCCACTGATGTTATGAAGAAGTTGGACACAAGTTTTGCTGTTTAACAGCTGAAGAGCTGATCTGATGGGAAGCACCTCTGTGAACAGATCTGCACTCAGTGGGAAAGTTTCCATTTGCAAGAGTTCTGTTAGTTCACATGGCCTTGCAGCCCATCAGTTTGATCAAATCTAAAGTCTTAAATCACAACTCAAGCAAAATCACTATGGTTTTCCCCGTATTCCCGTTAAAAATCTGTGAAGCTACCAAGTTTTCCATGGCTTTTGCCCAAAACCACAACCTGCTGCAAATTCATTGAAAAGTAATTCCAAACTTAACCCAGATTAATAATGCTTCCAATTGGTACAGCCAAGTTTTGCAGTTTAACAGATTAAAGGTTGTCAGGTTTCGTGTCTCTTTGTGAACATTGTGTTCCACGCAAACCACAATCCAACAAGAAATTATTACCATCAAACTAAAGCTAGAAAAAAAAAAATCCACCTTTGCATTTTGTAAACTCTACACTTTGGAGTTCAGATCCGCAGTTTAATTTTGTCCTGTTGCATAAAGATGGGAGGAACCTGCTTCTAGATCCAGAAGGGTTTCCAAGTCATAGCCCTACCCAGATCGGGATATTTGGACCCATATGCTTTTGTTTGTATCCTTTGCTGGTTTTTTACTTAAAATGGAGGGTGTGATCTGCAAGTGTTTCAAGCTAACATGTTTTCAGGCATTAACCTCCCTTTAGCTGAAAATCATTGCCCCTTGACTGAAATGTAATAACTAGCCACAGCTCCCCACCAGTGCAACATGAAACAGGTTTGCCGGCCCACCCTCAAGAATAAGAAGCATTTGAGAAGGGTGAATAGCTACAAAGATGCTAACTCAATTATTTGTGATCATGCTGGATACCACCTACACCTTTCTGAGGCTGGTTCCTTCCCCTGGTCTCTGCATTCTTCTCCCTAGGTATATGATATTTGGAGACAGAAGCATAGGCTGCTGATGACTGAAACCACACTCCCTGGAACAGGATGCCCCTTGCATTTTCTAGACCAAAGTACTCTCTGGGACTGTGCTGAAAAAAAGATTTATGGTTTTTAATCTCCTCATAAGGTATGACTGTTAAGTATGCTATAATATATAGGACAGGAATTAATCCCGAATTTATTTAGTATCTTTTTTCTTATTTCATCTGTCAGAAGATTGCCATTCCAATTATTTATTAAGAAAATTATGTTTTTCAAGGTAAATGCATTACTTTCGTTATCTGCTTTCAATTAGCTGGGAATTCACTATGTTCAGCCAAATGTCCATTCATCAACAAATTCCAGATTCCTGGCAGTCTGAGCAAATTCCCAATTTTCTTCTTTTATGGGTAAAATAAGTGAAGATATTTATGCCTCGTGCTAAATTATGGCTGGGGTTAGACTAGCCTGGAGGGAGGAGAAAACAACTGTGGAAGGTCTTGAAATATATTAATAGATGTTTTGAAAGAAGCAGAGCTAAAATATTTTATAATCTTTTTTCCTCAGGTGCTTTGTTATTGTTAAATAAATACCCTCCTGACCTCCTTTGTGGGCAACTTAATGATCTGAGCTGGTCTCTCTCCAAAATGCATGCAACAGGTTGATGAGGACACCTCTAGCAGCAGAGCTGTGCCTTCCACAGGAACAAGAGTGAAGGAAAAGACATCCCAACCACTGCAACTCTTCATGTCCTGTCCAACCCTTCTAATTAATGAGTTCACATTTTCAGGGCAAGGCTATGCAAAGTAGCTCCAGCAGTGTCACAGGCTTCCCCAGGGCCAACCTGCAGCATCCAGGGAGCAGTGAGCAGGGAGAAGCACAGTGGCCAGCAGAGAGGCTCTTCATCCCCAAAAAAGGGAGTGTGAGGACTTTTTAAAAAGCAAATAAGCTTTTTTCTAAAAAAATGCCTCATACCCAAAGGCACTTTTACTACCTGCTTGCAATTGGCACTTCACCAGGCACAGGGCCAAAGCCCTTTACAAGGAATCTCCTGGGCAAAGCCAGGAGAAAAGACTGTCCCTGGCAGCTGTAGGGACAAAGGGCAATGAGATATGCTGCCCCAGACTCTCTGCATGCTCAGAACAGCTCTGAGCTCAGTTGCTCTCCAGGCACTGCTTGGAGTGGCACTTCTGTTTACAGTGTGACCAGCCAGGAGTCATAGGGAGAGCAAAGGAGCTGGGTGGAGTGACCGCACTATCCCATCTCCTCCCTCTTTTGCCAGTGAAACTGCTGTCTCCTCTGGTTTCCTCAGCTGTTGACAAAAATCCTCTGTCGTGGTCACTGCCTACGGGTTGTACAAAGTCATCTTGGTTTTCTGCTGCCCTTCTGTTTCCCAGCTCAGCCATCACTGAATAATCATCCTTGGTCACCTCTTTCCTCCTTTCTTCTCACAGTGAACACTTTTTGCTCCTTTTGTTCTCTCTTTCCAGTGATTTGTGGCCAGCAGGACTCTTCAGCCTTTCCCATCATATTCAGGTATTTGTACATCTCTCCGTGCACGCTCTGAGGTAGCATTCTCTTGTGCACTGTATTTTTCATCATGTGAATGAAGAAACAGAGTCACTGCTCTGCCTCTCATTCCCCAGGCTCTGCAGAAATCCAACCATCCTTACGTGGGCTGATGCCTTTCCCACCAAACGTAGGAGAGGGAGGAAGACAAGAGCTTGTCCCTTATGTGCACCTCAGACAGACATTGCTCTCCACCTGCCAAGATGATTAGGCTGAGGTTTGGGGGTGAAAGCTATGCCACCCTCACTTCTTGGGCACACAGAGCCCTGAGAGCCACCTCACTGCCCAGCAGCTCTGCCAATGGTGAGGGCTCTCCCAGGAGGACAAACCATCCCCATACCTTCAACATCTGCCTAACGTCCTACAGCCCAGGCAATCGTGAACCCATGTGTTGATTTTACTGGTAGAATACACCTGCAACTTAAATATTGTATGATAAGCAGATGTTCACTTCTATAAATTGAACAGCACACAAAGATTTACAGACCCCAGAGGTTCAGATTTAGCGAGTGGGAGCCAAGGTCACAACTGGACCTTCATATTCAATAAATCTTGACATTAGTGGAGCATTGGGGGAGGGGAGGAAGGCATCATTATAGACTTATAACAATTTTAAAAGTGTGCCAGTGATGATCTGCAAAGCAGATGCAAGTCAGGCTGATTTTGATATGTTCAACTGACCCTGCCAGGTAAGAGATGAAATAACTCAAGGTTTGATTTGGAGTCACATATGGAATACAGGAGTGGAAATGGTGATTGTAAGTCCCAGTTCATGTGAGAAGCAGAGGGGAAAAAGATCCACTAAAAAGAATAAATGTTTCGATTTCGTGCTGTAAGGATGCTGGTGACAGCATCAGTAGTGAATTTATTCTAATTAAAGCACTTTAAATTACATATCTGTGCTGTGTTTTTCTTTCATGCAGTGCACAAATGAAAACTGGTGGTTTAGCTCCAGAAAAAAAACGAAGTCCTGCAGGAGCAGAGTAGGTACCCAATGTTGGACACCCCTAGAGCAATCAGGAAGTGTTTACACTGTCTGGCTTTTGTTCCTGTATCTTTGAACACTCACTCCAAGATAATTCTGATTTCCATAGCAAACAAGCCCATTGTGACCCCTTTGCTGGTGAGACACAGACTGTGGATTTCCCTACCTTGGAAGTTGCAAAAGAGCTCTGGTAACTGCAACATCTTTCAAGGGACCCCTGATGTCCTTAATGAAAAACTCCTTTAGGTAAATCAATACTCAGCTTCATTGCTGTCCTATATCAGACCAGGCTGCAGGTAACAGTGAGTTTAGTGGTTACTATTTATTCCCAGACAATTACTAATCCCATTTCCCACTGCTGAAAAAGTGTTAAAAATCACAGTAGTCTCTCATTGAAAGGAAGACTTTCCTAACAGCTGTATCCTTCAAAGGCTTCAGCCTTTTTCTTTCCCTTTACCCTCTCCTTAGGTAGCCCTCTGGGACACACGGTTATGTGGGATGCCAACTGCTCACTATTCATCATGGCCCAGTTCTCCAAGGGCCCACTGACTTTCAATAATTTATCACTCCATGTTTTGTGTGCTGCTGCAGAAATAAATCAGAACTGGGAGCACCAGATGCTCCTGCATCCCACTGCACTGTGTTAATTTATTAAAAAAGGGTTTTCTCAGCCCAGCCCTGGGGTGCAGGGATCTCTTCCACACAGGGCAGTGAGGATGGGGGTTAAGGTCCACAGAGCCAAGTGCAAAGAGCATTGAGAGAGAGACTTCAACGTGAACACACACTAACTTGGAAACCTTTGCAGGGTGAGCAGGCAGAGCTAGTGGTGAAAGTGCTCCAAGAAAAATACATTTAGTCCTTAAGTGTGTATTTTTCGTTCTGGGCTCACGGTCTCTTTTTGTTTCTTGGACTAGGTCTTGCACCCGGATACAGCAAGTAAATATCAAGCCATAAATCACAAATTCGATGCTTGCTTTTCTTTCTTCAAGGTTGTATAATATAATGAAAAAGATCAAGCAAATGCAAAGCTGTTTCACACAGCACATGCAGAGTGCAAAAGGCCCTGGGTCTTTTCCAATGACCCCACAAGAATGATAGGCCTCTTGCTAACACAGAGAGCTGTTTTTCTGAGGCATCACACAAATCCTCTCATGGATTGAAGAGTTTCTCCTGTTCTTGTTTTCTTTAATGCTCTTGCAATACAGCTAATTTAACATATAATGACCCTTCATTCAAACCTTCTGCACATATATGTTATGCTAGTTTCATCAAATGTGCCTCTGGCAGGACAGGAAATGCAAATTTCCTACATTCTCTCCCAGGGTCCTGAATGCACATCAACAGCTTTTTGGTACTTAGCAGCCTTGGTCATTTCTCATCTCCCCTTCAGAGGGGGAGAGCCATAGCTGCTGACACACAGTCTTGCCTCTGATGTTACTGCTGGGGCAGCAGGCTGATCCCACCTGCAAGACGAAACAGTGCTGGGACTTCTCTTCGAAGTTCTGGGACCTTGTCCTTGAAGTCCAGCCTTGCCAAAGTTGCACTTTCTGTTCCATAACTCCCTCATGCAGCAGGACCTGAAGTCACACCACTGGTGCTCTTACAAAATCCACTTCCAGTTATCTGCAAGGGGAAGAACCAAACTGAAAATGTATGATTCTTCCTACCCCCCAAAGCATTGTTCGGGATAATTCCTCTTCTCTAGGACAGTGCCCACCAAACAGGAATGGTGTAATGGGATAGGAGCACTCCCAATGCTTCTGATGCACTAGCAACCTTTCTGCTCATCTCTGAGCATGTAAAAATCGAGCTTTAGAGCATCACATAAGTAACTGACAACCAGTTTTTGTGCTGGCATCAAGAAAACATTCTTTCTTGAGACCAGCTTTCACCAGGTTTCCAGTCTCTGCCACACCTCCACGGGGACTTGGCAACTTTTACTGGCAGGTGGGTTGTAAACCCTCATTTCTGCTTCCTTTCTTTCCTCCTCCTCAGAAGTTTCCATTTGCACTGACATTTTCCA
>NW_008669332.1:10114-23832 GCF_000695815.1 Acanthisitta chloris
CCTGACGAGCTAAAGCTTGCCAATGTTATGAGAAAGCATAAGCAAGAGCTTATAATGGGAACTGTTGGGCAATCCTGTCTTTACTGAAGGCAAAATCCCCCACTATGCCTGCCACCAAGATTAATTCCAGATTTCCTTAGGTCCTTGTGACATGCACAGGGCCTGTCCCAGAGCTGTTTAAATGCTATCAGGTCTAATGCTCTCTTTCAGATTTCTCAGTCCTAGTATCAAGAGCAATATTCCGAGGAGATTTTTCCTGAAATCTTCATGAGACAACATTGGGAAATGCTGGCTAGTCAGTAAGGCTGTTGTTTATCCTCCTGGTAAGACACAGCTTCCTCTAAACCAGAGCCATTCTCTCCTTGAAGATAAGCAACTGTTAGCAAAACGACTGTAAATCATGAGATTGCTGGTTAAGGTTGCAGCAAAACTCAATTTGCATCTTAACTCTGTTTTCTCTCATTTACAGCCTTCCTCAAATGTCTTCTTTGGCACTGAAAACATTTGTCTCAACCTAAAAGTGAACTTTGGAGAGGGGGAGTCTGAATAAAACCCCTACAGCTGGTTTTGAATTATCCAGGAAGAAAAAAATGCGCATTTCCCAGTATAAACATTATCTTGGTTTTATTTTGCGGGTTTTTTTGTTGTTTTGTTTTGTTTTTTAAGTTCAAGGAGAACATTCCGTTTATTTAGAGCTCGACTCTTTTATTTTATTTAGATGTCAGCACAGCACATCTGTATTTCTTGGTGAGGCAGAGGAACACAAGAATTGCTCCGAGAGGTCAGAGGAAGGGTTGGCCCAACCCTGTATCCTGCCTCCAACCACGGCCAGTAGCAGATGCAAAAGCACAGAAGAAACAGGATTAGGGTCCAGGGGCCTTTCCTGGTGTCCCTGCTGTGCTCCTACCACTCCATGGTCACAGGGCTTCCTTGGCTGGACCGTTGAGTTTGGCAGTCCCCAGCAGCCCAGTCCTCTCTGAATTCACCTAATCCTCTTTGGAGCCCTTTTACCCTCTTGGCCTTTGCAGATTCCTGTGGCAAAGGCACCAGCAGCTATGCTACATGTGAAATCAATACTTCCTTGCCCTCTTTTTAAACCTGATCATGTCCTTGGAAGACTCTTAGCTCTTACTTTAGGAAAAACACTGAATAGCCTTTTTTTTCCCCCCTGAATAGGCCTTTTTTCATAAGCTGTTTCATCATTCCTTGTGAAAACTTGGTCATAGCACTCCTCATTCCTGATTTAATTCTTTCTATACCTCTGGCTCTTCTGTATCTAGTTTGGGGGGGCTGAAGCATGGCATGGCTTGGGTTTATGATTTATATGACAACTTCCTTGCCTGGAAGTATCTAGTACTTAATATGTCTATTTTTTCCCTCCATAGCTGAGCATCAGAACCATGCTTCCAGGGAATTTTCCATCAATATTCCCAACTCCTTTCTAAAAGGCAGCAGCTTGTTGATGGACAACTGATGGCTAAGCAGTAGTCATTTTGTCACTTCTCTGTTTCCTTACTTTGCTCTTACCAGCTCTGGCTTTCTACTGACATTTTATTTCCCAGTCACTCAACTGGAAGTGAGTGAGATCCTCCTGCAACTAATTGCTATTGGCTGCTCTGAAAAGTTCTCAATGATCCACAAATGTGGTTAACTCACTGTTTATCCCATCTCCCAGATATTTGATTAACACATTGGAGTATACCTCATGCACATACACTGTTTTCTGTACCAGAGCAGCTCCATGAGAGAACTTGGGCCTTTTTTCCCCGCCAGTTTGGCTTTCCAATGTGTGAGGGGCAAAGTACCATTTTTGGAAAGTGGATATGCTTTATTGGTGATGCCTTGCTGAGTCACATCCTTACTGACCTCTGCAAAGCCTGACAATGGATTTGCAAATCCTGACTTTCCCCTACATAAGCAGCATTTCTTTCTTCTCACCATCTCTCTCATGCACACAAGATCCATCCCTGTTTACCAGTTCTAATCTGTGGTAGAATATTCAATACCCTGCCTGGTGTAGAAGATCATTAGTTTGCAGTTCCCAGGTTCATTCTCGGTTTATTTCTAGTGATAGTTAATATATCTGGAATAAAAGATTCAAATGTAAGGTTTTATTAATAATTAGAAGCACAACAAATATTTCCTATAGACAAGTTCAGTTATCTGTGCTAATTTTCCTGTTAAAAGTGTAAGTTCTTCCACAAACTGGGCCAAAATATATCCACAATTAAAATATTTGGAAAGTTGCCCTTGTTCCTTGAATAATGTGTTGATTTAGTTTTTTCCACCGCAAAATGCACTGACAATTTTTTCCACCATAAACTCCAATTTTGTAGTCACAATTTTCACTCCTATAATCTCCTGTGGGTCAAACACAATATAAGGCATCAGCTGAACATCAGAAAGTTGTCACATCATTTGGCATCTGCAATTAATGCTGTGATCTGAGTTCACAATTAATTAGAACCCTCCTACACTGGGAAATGCACTAGTGTTACTTTGCCTCTATAATTTTGGCTGTATTGGCACAGTGGTCAATGCTCCAAGCCTGTCAGTGTCCAAGAGACATTTGGACAATGCCCTTAACAACATGATTTAACTTTTGGTCAGGCCTGAAGTGCTCAGGTAGTTGGACTAGATGATCATGGTAGGTCCCTTCCAATTGAAATAGCTTATTTTATTCTATTCTAGCCTAGTCTAGTGTACTCTATTCTATTCTAAATCAGAATTTTCCCTAGGCACACTCCTTTCTTGGAAAAATTGTGCATATTTATGGATGTTTTAACATATTTTCCTTCAGCATGATTATCTCCAGTTTTACAAAATAGAAACCTTCATACTTTTATAATGTAGTCAAATGTATAACATGGGGTAAAACTATGCAGCTCTATATTTGACTTGTCAGTCTGTCCTGTACACCTAAGCATGTGTGTGCATGTCCATGAGCATTCCTGTAGACATTGGAGAAGCTAAATGTGCAAAGAAATGCATATTTACAGGAATTGTGAGTGTTTCTTTCAAAAACAGCTCAATAAAACCCAAAGAGGTAGAAGTTATGTGAAGGCATCAAGGATTTAATCGTGAACGTAATTACAAACATGAAAGCACTGTCTGTGAAATTAATGCAACCTATCAGCTGCCTTGAAAACAGGCTCCCACTTCAATATTTTGGCTACTCAGGGCTTCAGTGGGTCCTCGTGGTACCACCCAGGTTAAATGCAGATTAATGGAAGGAGTGTGGGCACTTTCACCTCTCTCCCTCGAAATTAGCAGTACCTCTGCACTGTGCAATCCCACGTGATAATACATCAGGGCTGTTCAGCCTTGCCTCCACCCTCGAGTCAGTTCAGGGCTGTGTTTGTCTCTGGGTAATGTTAAATTTAGGGCTTGAGTTTCAGGACTACTCATCTTCACTTCGCAGCCCTCTCAGCTGCAGTATATCACTCTCAGGCCCATAGCCCTAACCCATAGGGGGATATCCCCTGTGACATACCCTAATTTATAAATGGGAATGATATCTGAATGCATCACATTTCAGTGAAGAAAAACAAACCTTATGGACTCTTTTAAGGCTGTGATAAATTAGAATGTGCATGGTACAAATATTTATCTTGCACCCTTATTACAAGTATTTCCTTTTCACTGGTTAATTTAATTAAGAGGTGTCCCCTCGGATTAAAACCTTGTAAGATGGATATATTTTTCTCCGAGCCATAATTCATTTTGAATGAAGAGGGGAAAACTCATAGCTCCTGAACTTATTAATAATGATCTGAATTAAAATACATTCCTGGCTTTCATGAACACTTACGTATGTTACAGGATAGCTGGGAGGGGAGGCAAGAGGGATTATTTTTGTTTTCATGAGAAGGACCTGATCCCAGAAACACTGTCGAACACATATGATGAGGAGTTAGTCACAATGATTTCTTTGGCAAGGGAGAAAGAAGCAGGAACAAAAACAACACTGACCCAACTTTGTGTCAAAGGGGGGGCTGGGATGAGAGAGCTGGTATGGGATCATTCTTCTCCCCTCCTGAAGTCCAGGATCCCATCCCACTCCAAAAAAACCTCCTTGTGCTTGGCAGCCCGTGGTTGTGCAGGACACCAAGGACAGGAACTGAAGTGGCCAAGCCAAGTGGCAGGAGCAGCTCATGGCCCAGTGGGTCACACTCCTGCATGGGAGATGTGGGACCTTCCCCCTCTCTGTGTGGTGCAAGGACAGTGGGGCCCAGGGGAGACAAAGCCCAGAGAAGTCTCAGGTTGGTTCAGCTGGCAGGTCCTGGGTAAGAGCATCCAGCCTCTGAGGATGTTCCCTGAGCTGTAGACCCAAAACAAAAGAGGAAAAGATGAAGTCCACAGAAGAAGGTGCTGTTTAGGCCTTCAGAGGGTCAGGATTTTGCCTGAGATCTGCTGTGCTAATCTTGGATCTGCCACTTCATCTCACTGCTTGGAACCCCATCCCAATTTTGTCAGATGTACTTCCAGGGCAGTGTCTCTGGAGCAGTAGCTGACTGCTGTGGTGTCTGTGCAGAGACAAGGAAGGTCTGTGCACAACTTTGCTGACAAACAGGCATTACTGAAGGATAAGGACAAAACTGCTACTGATTTTCAAAAAATCTCTGCTTTGCCTCTGCTCACAGAGCAATTCCTAAAATTGTCCATCAGAAAATTAGTCCCAGCTCAGTCCCCAGAGAGGGATGAGTGATTTTCTTCCTGATTATCTCTTCAGGGGAGAGTTTAGACATACAAAAGTTTGGGATATGCAGCCCTCTTCCTCCACAAAGGTTGGTGTTTACAACTTCCATCACTTTCTCTGCGGCATGCTGATGAGGAATGATTTTAATGACATTCAAAGTTGAATAGAAAAAGGCTTGTCGTTTTGCTACCTCTTTAGAGGAGAATTTTCTGATCAGTTTTGAGCATCGTGTCAATGAATCCTGTCAAATTTTCTTTCATTACAGAGCCTACCAGTACACTGCTAGCACACTCATTAACAAGACAAGGGGCATCACTGTCACAAGAAAAGGCTACTGAAATGTAAATACTCTAGCAAAACATCTCTCATGTATAAGCCTGAATTTGAGTCATGGCTGCAGGCACAATTGAAGGGGTTTCTCAACACATTATTCAAATCCATGTTGATGCTGGTTTGCTTCCCACCCCTCCTCCAGCACCTGCAGAAACCTCTGCTGACCCTAAGACCTTTGGTGAGATTCAAGCCAGAGGGTTTGGTCAATGCCAGCTCTTACATCAGTGACTGGCACCCCTTCATGGCTCACATGTCCCACTTTTCAAAGAATAATTACGGCAATGCTGTGAGTAGAATGACAAAACTCAAAAGAAAAATGAACTTGAAGATGTTTCCCTAGCAACTGTGCGCAGCACTGTTCCCACCAGGCCGACATCACAGCATCACACTTGCAACTGGAAAAAAGTACAGACTTAAATCTTTATCATTTGAGTGGCAAGGGCAGCCTGGCACAGACATGGCCCTCCTCGGTCCCACCAGCCAGTGCCCACTCATAGCTCTGGCTTTCATCTCATGTGGAAGATTATTTTGGATAAGGAACAGCAGCAGCCATGAACAAAGGTCTAGGGAGCACAGCAACCTTAGGAGATGGCCCTAAAAATAAAAAAACCCCACCAACTTAATTTCAGTATCTCTTTCCATTTCTGATCCTTCTCACTACAACACTAGTACAATTCTAGCACACTCTGCTTAATGAGTCACCTTCAGCCATCTGACACACATTGGCTTTCTTGAAGTAGCAGCCATGAGTTCCCAGAGGATGAAGCAAAGCTTACTCACCCAACTGTAATCATCTTTGTGCAGCAAGTCTTTTCCAGTCCTTCTTGTTCATCATTCCAAAAAGTGACTCTTGGAAACAACAAGTCCTGGTGCAACCCACTCTTTCTTTCCTGGCAAACTTGGAGGTCACTATTTTCCCTCCACTGTATCCACCCAGACCAGATACAGTGAGTGATGCAAATATGAGGAGGAAAAAGGCAACAATCCTATTGCTATCCTAGTAAACCCACCTATCATTTGTTTACATTACCACCATAATTTTAACTGATGTAGTCCAGTCTACTGCACAAGGCCAACTTTTTATGCTGAATCCTGCATTATCTTTCAGAAAGACAGTGACCATTTCCCTCAAGGATTCTATTCTGGTTTGAATATTTAGGCACACAGATGAAAGGCTGCTATGACATCATACTTTCAAATCTATTTCCAATGGTACATTATCTATTAGTTTTACTCCCCAGATAAATATAACATTATATCATATAACCCTGAGAAGGATTTCCATTCACCTCTGCTGAAAACCTCTTGCTCCATAAACTTGGGTTCCACCTTTTGGACCTGAAACATTCTGAAAATGCTCCGCAGAGAGCATGGTAATCAAACTACTACTGGTAGCTTGATAAAGTGTTTGAGTACATCTGTTCCAGGCTCCCAACCTGCATATCTGCAGTGCTGCATTTTGAGCTGGGATCTGGCTGCTGCAGCCAAAGCATGTGGAGTCAGACTCCCTCCTGAGACGAGTCAGGGATTTTGTGTAGGAAAGCAGCAAATCAACTGCCCTTTCCCAGAAAGCAAAGCCAACCCCTGTTCCCACAGAAATCAATGGTGAAGCTGTCAGGACATCAGGAGTGACAGTTCAGGGCCTTTGTGATTGTTTGCCTACGAAAAGGAGTTTTGCTTCATTAGGATGCTGAGTCTTTCTAATTCACATATTTGATTTGCTTCGGGTCTTGTGTTGTCTTCATTACACGGCTGCCAACAGGGAATCAAAAGGGGCAACTCTGAACCTGCTGTGAGGCCTTGAAACTTTGCTGGAGAGTGTTAAGTGTGGGGCTAGGAGGAGTGGGCAGACACATTCCTGATGGAGTGCCCTCCCTGTTTGATACCATTGTCGTGGAAACTTAAAACTTCAGGAAGGCCAGTGAAATGCAAATGAAACAAAGCCTGAGAGAGACCATTTCCTCACTACTTATTAAATCTCTGCAGAACAAAATGTCTGAGTTTCTGCCTTGTGTGAAAATGAGTTTCCTGGAGTCCTAAAGGCCAAACTCCCTTGTAGGGGTAAAGGTCAGGAATCCAGCAGCAGTGAGGTGATAGACACAAATCCCAGCAGTCACTTGAGATGCTTACTTTGGAAACAAACTCTCACACAAAAGTGGCAAGAACAGAAGATCTGATGCAACAGCAAAACAGATGCAAACCGTGTGTTCGGTCCCAGGATGAGTTACCTACTGGGAGAGGGAGGCCAAGAGCAGTGGATCTGTTGTGTACCTCCAGCTTTTCACATCCACTCGAACCCAGTTGGCTAGAGAGGACAAAAACTTCCAGCATTTGGATGAACTTGAGCTATATGATTTTAACAACACAGGAAGAAATGTCCTTCAGCAGCAAAGTGAGCAGATCGAGGAGGTTCATAGCACAAGGATTAGCTAAGCAGAACAGTGCCCTGCCACACTGTGAAATAAGCTCTTTCAGACAAAGGAAAGGGTTAGGTTTTCATTGCAAATGGCTTAATTAATCACTTCCCTCAGCTCCAAATGGAAAGAAGCTTGTATTAATCTCCAGGCGAGCAGACACACTTCCCTAAAATTCATTTAGCTGTCAAAAAATGCCAGCAGCAGAGAGGTTCAAAAACTGTGGAGTCTAGGCACTTCAATGAGACTTTCCCTTTCAAATGATATTAACGAGAACATTATTAATTTACTATAGTAATAATAATAATGACAGTAATAGTAATAATAGTAGTAATAGTAGTAACAATGGAAAAGTACACTGAAACCCAACTCTAGAGAAGATTTTGTTCCCATTTCTCCGAGGGAGAGCTGGGTGAGGAAACCACTGGGCTTCAGCATGCAATCCCTTCATGTCAATGATTTCCAAGGGGAGCTCCTGCCCTTGCCTGCAGACAAAAGCAGAATGCATCACTGTTGCCAGACCACCTGGGACATGGGGAGGAGAGGAAATTTCCAGATGGGTTTTAAGACAATTCATTTATATTTATATAGCCAGAATAAATGTTTTTTTTTTTTGAGATAGCATTTCCCTTTGCTCTATCTAGACCACCAAGAAAAGAGGGAGGCACAGAATTTCTATTGCATTAATAGTCCTGGTGTTTATGGTTTTCGCTTTTATGAACTTGTGGGAGCTGTTTATTGAGTCATAAACTCTACTAATGGGGATATTATCTCTAAATTATATAAGTACTACAGTATTTGGGTTAGTTAAAAGAAAGGTTTAAAACAGCTACACACTTACAGTTTATCTCAATTACCAACATGATCCCATAATGGGAATTTAATTGCTAATTGCTAGCTTATATTGTAGAAGAACTACAAGAACAACACACAATATATAGCCTGTATAAACATGTCCAGACAATTCTCTATCACCTCCTTTCACTGCTACCTTATCATATGGGTTGGGTTTTGGTGGGTTTTTTTTAATTACAATGATTTAATTCCTAAATGCCTCAATTTAGGAATTCCTCTTTGTCGGGAAAGCATTTCCAGCAGTGCTTTGTTTGACAGATTTTAGAGAGCTGCCTGCACACACTTTGAACAAAAGGAGCAGCCTTATACACATGCTTAAATACCTTGCTAAATTAGATTCTCAGAGACCTCTAGCAAGAGAAATCATAGTTCCATTTAGAGCAACCCAGGTTTTCCTGTTTACCCAGCTGCAGTGAAGTTTGACCAAGGCTCACTGGCCAGAGCCTGAGTCAAGCTCAAGGACAGTCAGGCCCACCTGCTAAGCACATCACTGAGTCTCTGCTCAGCCTGAGCTCTGAGAGGGATCACATGCATGTTCAGCATGTAGTGTGGATTCACACTCTCCTCTGCCCAGTCTGTGCAGCTCAGCCTGGACTACCTATACCTGGCTGAAGCTCAGCCTTGCTGCACATGGCTAGAATGTCTAGAAACACACAGCAGAAGCCTGTATGATGGCAAGACATAGGAGAACACTGCCTGGTGAGGAATTCCATTTTTCATCCCCAGGCTGTCTATGCCATGTCTATGCCCTGTCTGAGGGGACCCATCTGCTGGTGATCAGCACTGGGTCACTCTGAACTGGACAAGAGCAGAAGTTGATGTGTGGCCATGAGCCAACCAGGGCACCACCTGTGCACGAGGCCTCGTGCCCTTTGCTGTTTGCAGCCTGCCATTTGCTTGCAGCAGCAGCTATTCCAGAGAACGTGGAGCCTCTTATTCTCAAATGCCAAGCTGAGGAAACAAACATTAACACTGAACACGAGCAGTGGGATGGGGAGCAGGCACTGTAATGTGAATCTCTCTGCTCCTGCCGTGGGCAGCACAGATACTTGGGGAAAGAAGATACCTTTGGCTCCCCTACAGAGATCGAGAGCTGAGATTAATGGCAACTGCAGGGCTGCCTTCCCCTTTATGCCATGCATGCCTCAAAGCTGTGGCCTCCTGCCATCTTGAAACATAATCCTGTGGTATTGTCTTCATTCAGGCCCCTCATCAGCAATGTGAAAAGAGAGAAGAAGCTGGTGGCAGGATTAGAGGAGAGGTTGAAATATTCTGGGCAGCATATGCTGTAAATCACATTACACAAAGAGGATTATTGGACTGCTCATTGGCCAGGGCTTTCCATTCTGGAAGCACTGCTGCCTGTAAGAGAGAAAACCTGGTGAAAAATGTTTATAGCATGTCAGGCCACGGTGTATGACACACTGTGAGCACAGTGACAAGCACTGAAAATATTTTTCAGGCCCTGTCTGCCCTCTCCTAGGAGATGGTTTTGTGTTTGTCCGGGTTATGCAAGATGCATGGGAAAAGAGGAGGAAGAGAAGTGAGACTAATCATTCAGAATGGTATTAATAAACATGCTAAAATTACCCTCATCAGATGACCCATCTCAACCTTCAAACTGAGTACATCAGTCTTGGAAGGCTGTTTGAGACCCTCATTGTTTTAGGAGTGAGAAATGACCTTTTGTTTTCCTGTTTTAATTTATTCATGGCAAATCATACCCATTTGTTCTTAGGCTAGCAATGTTCTTAACTGAAACAGATAATTTTCCTCACCTGGCCACAATGTATTTAGGGAGAGCAGTGATATTCCCTCTGGGACTTCATTTCACTTCACTGAATAAGTCAAGCTCCTGTAGTCACCTTTCTTATCCCCATTCTCTTTGTCACCTTTCTAGTTCTTCTCTGCACTGGGTTCCAGTCTGCAGTCATCTTTCTTGACCATGACCAAACCAGACCATGATTGACTAGACCTATGCACATGGTTCCACTTGAAATTATAAAAAATTAAACTTCTTGAATTCCTTTTTTTCTGAAAAAAAGACTCCTCTTGTCTTACATACATAAAGGAAAACAAAGTAAAATGAGTTTGTCATTTCTAAAAGCAACTTGGGAAGTTCTAAATGTTCAGAGGCAACTTCTGTTGGAAACCCTCAGCTGTACAAGATTTCCACAGCTGAAACAAATCCTTCTGAAGTCTAGGGAGCATAAAAATTTACAAGGGAAACTGCATTCATTTAGTGTCAAGCTCAGTCTTGATGGCATGTTATAAAAATATTCAGCTTTCACCAAACTGGCTTCAAACACAAGTTATTGTTTCAGCTCCTGACACTATCCCTGTGGTCAGATGTTTTTCTTGTCATGTAAGAAACCATTTTCTTCTTTTGGATGAAAAAGCAATACATGGTCTTGTGTACAGCTTAGAGCACTGTAAATTTTCTTTTTGAGCCCCTGGACACTGACCATCACTTGTCCATTTTAGTGCAAACACCTTCCTAAGTAGCAGTAACACATATAATTATGCTTTGCCCCAAGACCTTCTTTGCTGAAAAAAAAAAAGGGTAAAGAGCTGCCAAAAACTTCATATTTCGCCCTATGGTGGGAAAATAATAAAAATTTCATTTCAACTATCACACAAAAGTGCAGGAAGGTATTCCTAAATGGAATCTTAATTCTAAAAGGGATCTTCAAGTGTCAAGAAAATTACTATTGTCTTTCCCTCAGTTTGGGGATTTAGATATGTTGAATTCTCGTGCTTCTAAATCAAACAAGTCCTCTCCAAATTGTAATTTCAGATTATAGAAAATGCAGGATTCAGTCTACTGCACGTGTGAGTTCTCCAGCCACCAGCAGAGGTGCCCTGGCTCCCATTCCTCTCCATTCCCCCATGGAATCACCATGGATGGGTCAGCTCCTCCTTCCCCTCAGCTCCTCCATTCTTTAAAATGGGTAATTACTTCTCTCACAAAAGCATGCAGTAAATCCAGATCTAATCATGGCTTTGAGCTGACATGAGCTTAAAAAGATACAAAAATGCTAACAGGAAGTGTATTTGGTCATGGAGCACAGAGAAAGGCATCAATTAATTTTCAAAGGGCAAGTGCTACTGCCAGAACACTGCACACTAAAATGGGACTGAAATACCTTCTCTTTGTCCATATCCCACCCAAGGAAACTTGGGTGGCTACAAACCTGATCACATTTGAAACAAAAAGCAAGAACTGACAGCTTCCATGCTGTGCCTGCAAAACATTTGCTTCTAGATTGAAAGGCTATAATTATCTCTGGTCCCAGAGCAACTTTATACTGTATGAAACCCTTGGTAGGATTTCCTCCACAAAACAACAAACTTTGACACAAACAGCACTTGAGCATCTCCACGGGGATACAGCAAAAACACAGATATCAGCTGAAGAACAAGGCAGGAAATTTGAATGGAATTGCATTACTGTGCTAGTGCTAACATTTGAAGAGGTCATCCCACAACATTTGTTTGCAGCACGAAGCAGATTTTGCTCTGTTTGACTCAAAGATTTCCAAACACTTGTAAATTCTCCATATAACCAGACACAAAGATTAGAGAATAGAGTTTTAATTATGCTTATATGACACAGTAGTGCTGATTTAGAAGCTCCAAAACCACACCAGTATGCATCTGTGTTGGAACAAGAAATTGCATGCAATAAAACCGGTATCTGATACGTTTTTGTTTGGTTTACAAGGTATGTTTTCAGTATCTGTGTAAGTAATCTCTGGAGCTGAAGCACTAATCCAAAAGTAGTGCCTTCCACAGATGAGATTATTCTTCCTTGCCAAACAGATCATCCAGCAGAGGTAAGTATGTGATCCCTTTCATAGGAGGGGATGGTGGTCGTTGGCTCCAGTTATCCTCTCTCTGAAATTAGTAACCCAAAGAATATGTTAGTCTATAATAATAAAACCAAGAACAATCAAAACCAAAAAATTGTATTTAAAGATGTAAAATATTAAAAGTCATTCAAAAAGGTCAACGTAAGATTGAATGAGCTGCTTCAATTCCACAGTCAAATCTGTGAAAAATTTGGTCTTTATACAGCAAATCCTCTTAAAAGATTACTATATGCTCATTTTTATCAATCTTGCAGAATATTTTATTAAAAATATTTTCTATCATTAGCCCTCTTGCAGGTATTTTCAAATTAAACAATGCTGTATTTTTTCATTAAGACACTTATACTTTGAATTCTTGCAAGTCATCTATGTCTTGACACCAAAAATGATACAAAATAATGAGAAAGAAGAAAAGCCACCTAAACAAGCACAACTCTGCTGTAATATACAGGCACTGTAGCCCCAAAATATTGCTGTTAATTCATGGTAAGTGATGTACAGAATGACAATTGTATTCTAAAATTCAACCGGATTTAAATCCCTTCCTGTCTCTGATTTTTTTCCATTTTGCATTTACTCTTTATTAAAATATTCTTGTAGTGTACCAGCCTAGGTATTGCAGCTAACTAAATACTAAAGTCAACAAAGCTCAGCAAACTGCACTGGCACTGATTTGGTGGCAGGTCACTAAAAACAGTGCAGGATGTCAGTCTGACAGTTACAGCAAAGCTTTGGAGCTGATGAGGCACTGATTATCCCAACATGATGATGACTATAACTCCTATTGATGTTCTTTCTTCTTGTTTGGTTTCAGTTGTAATGTTCCTTCCATAACTCCATGTACCAATTTCAGCTGTGGGATCTTAGGCATCAGCCACACCTGGGAAGTACATCACTGTTGTCAAGGCAAAAATCCTCCAGGCACAGGCTACAAGGTTCTTTCTGTGGCACTGAGGCCCCTGAGGATCCCTACCCTGACACAATCCACTGAGAGCACTTTAAGGAAATGCTATTTCTGAATGGCCTGAATACAATCAAACACATCCTGTACAACACATTGGTTAGGGCAGGGCAGCAAAACCATGTGTTGGCAGAAGGGCTTTGGATTGATCTGCTTCAAAGTTTTTAAAATTCAGCATAATTGCCTTATGGACCATCTATTTTAAAATGTTCCACTCAGCACGAGATGGCAAGATCAGATTAATCTCTGCAGCTAGTTGATGCCATGTTTCTATTTACCCTAAGCAGTAGGCTGATGGAAATACATGGAATTGATCCATCAGTACTTCTCTCAACCATTGATGTGGTGTGTTATGCACAAGGTTCTATGGAGTTGTAAAAAATATATAGCCATTTTCTGCAGTGTCAGTGGAGCTTACAGTATTTGCTGACTATCTCACCAAGTGAACAGATCATTTGACAATGACATTTGTGAGGGAAGCAGTATTCACACCCATTGTCTATGGACAAATACACCTGTTTCCCCATCTGTTTTTTATTTCTTCTAGAAAAATGTTCCGGGGATGTGATACCTACTAGGCACCA
>NW_008669332.1:23853-41034 GCF_000695815.1 Acanthisitta chloris
AAACTTCTTAGCAAAAAATAATTACTTGAAGAAAACAGGCACAAACATGCAAATATCAATGTCATAGTGTCCATTGGATAAACACTCAGAATTGGAATAATTGTATCAAAGTGCTGCACTGTTCCTTTGCTCAGATTCACTGGTTTTACCTTGAGAGGATCCTCTGTCTTCTGGGAAGCACGGATAGGATTCTCTCTCCAGTTCAGTCCATTTACAAACCTTTTATAGTCCACTTGCTTATGGTCATCTTCAAATCTAAGCAGAATATCCATAAGATAACTTGAGGTTAAAGGGAATTTTTAACAAAGTTATGACATGTTATCACACTAATACATTACCTTTTGGATAATAACTTTTTTATTCCTTTATTCCCAAACACTGGTAGGAGTGAAAAAACAGTACAAACGGTCAGGAACTTCTATAGTACACATTCTTCTGCATATTCTTACACCTTATTATTGTACCTTAGAGTAGAATTCAACTTCTTTAAGATTTATTACATTTCAACTGATTTATTTTACTTTTGAAGCATTGCCCAACTTTGTCCAACACTGGCACCTTACAATTTGTGACAATCAGTTGGGATGATCAGTGTATCATTCCTTTGTGTAGAAAAGAAACAGAATGATACAAGGGAGCTGTGCTATAAAAAATCTGGCCTGTTTTATTATGACTCCTACAATCATCTCCTGAAAATAAGCAACTCCTGTTTGCACACACTTTGGTATCAATTTACAATTGACAAACACACAGCTCTCTAACCTATGAAATAATAGCCAGATTAAAAATCATAAGCCTTGTCACTTGGTAGTTGTTTTATGGCACTGTTCTTTATTTCTATGGAATTAATATGTGTGTCAGTTGTGCCTGTCTCTAAAAGCATGAAGATATATATGCTGCCAGCTAAAGTCTACAGGCACATGTGGAAAATGCTGTTTCTCTCCCTCAGGTTTCTAAAATGTTTACCTTGCACTAATAAACCCCATGGGAACAGATTTGTAAGCCACATCATCCTTCTGCCATTGATCTGGATGAAGCAGCTTCAGAAATAGAAGTCCTCAACTCAGCAAAACACTGAGGTGACTCAGGCACTTGGGAACAACTGTTCTTTCACTGGCACTAGTCAAATGTTGAAAGATATCTGCAAGCTGAAGCTACAATGCAAATTGTTCTTGAAATGAGCAGCTCAACTGCTCTGCTATAAATACTGCTCTGGAAGCTCCTATGAATGACATGTGTCTCACCTAACACCACCTACCTGTAAAAGGGACCAGATTTAGGCACAGCCTAGCAGTGTCTGTGCTTCACTGGGGTCCACAGAGAGACAGACAACTAGCAAGACTCAATACCTATTATTTGGTGGGAAACATCAGGTCAAGCCATTCTGCCCTGTCATCTGGGGAGACAATCACTATTCCACAGGCACAAGATCATCTCCAGGAAACAAGTCTTTCAGAACATTATTTTCCCTCATTCTTAAAGAAATAGCAGTGAACAAAACATAGGCCTTAAAACCCTTCAATCACTGCAGAGGCTTCTGATAAATACTAAGCATGAAGGTGCTTTAGGGGAGAATTTACAGCACAAACTTGGAAAACCACAGCGGAGGAGAAATAGATCTGTGGACAAAAATAAACTGTAATAAACTGCAACTCATCCTTTCCTTCTCCCCCCCCCACACCTTTCATTTAACAGTCAGCAGAAGACATAATAATAAAATATACTGAGAGCCATAAACAGAGATGCTAGTGATAAACTGGAATGTTAAGTACAGTGAGTTATGCTGAAGATGAAAGCAAAGTCAGAAGAGAATGCTACTGTTACTAGTATTAAATGGGCCCTGAAACATTGCCATGAGAAACCCTCCTATGATAACCTGGTTCTTTATCATAGTTCACATGCAAGTTAACATTTTCCTGAAGTCTTTATGTAGCCAATACAGTCAATATACAAGAAAATTATTCCCACTTCTGTTGGTTTTTTTTTTAGGTGGCAATAAGAAAAGTTTTGCATTAGAAATAACAAGCCAATAGAAAAGTTTCTAAGTTGGAAAAAGAAAACAATGGTACACAGATTGGAATTTCACACTTATCATGACAAATTATTGTCTCCTGTTACTATTGTGTATTTATCCTTTGCTGACCGTGAAAAGTCAAAAGATTAATACTATTGCCAAGATGCTAAGCTGAATAAACAGGATTTTTAAACATAGAGCAAGTGAAGGTGTGTAACTACTTAAACTTTCTGTCAAGGCAATGAAACCAAGGAAAGCATTGCATCTGCTTTTGACAAACATCAGCAAGAAGAAGTCCTTCCATGTGACAGCACAAGCAAACTGAGATGACAACATGGGCATGAAATTAACTATAACTACAGATTTTAACACGGGCAGCGGAAATGGGATTCTTAAATCCCATATTTAAATAGCTACAGAAAGCAGCTTAAAATATTACTCTAGAATAATCCAGAAAGAAAAGAAAAATCTACTCTTTAGATCTCTTTACTGCTGGGAGTTATTGTATCAATCCCCTAAAAGCACACACTAGTGATTTGGCACGGAGTATCCGGATGGACTGAGGAGATGTTATCAATTTGTGCATTATTGGGACAGAGATGTCATACATTTCAGTGGCTGCAGTTAATAAGACTGAGACTGACAATGCTCTTTGGGAAAGGAAATTAGATTTGCCTTATCAAGAAGATGCCACGAAGATAGCTTGAAACCATGTTTCTCCTCAGTTCTGCCCCATGACCTCACCCATGCATGTGATTTTAGACTATGAAAGTCACTCCCTCATCCCTGTCATAGCTTGCAGAGCTTTTTATTTTTCTTTGACATTGCAGAACTACAAAGCACATTTCTGCTTCTAAAAATATATTAATAATTAAATACTCCAGATATGTGAAAAATCTGTTTAAATCATATTATGACCACTCCTGAGGATGCTTTGGTGAATGCAGGTTGCTTAGTAATTTTTTTTTCCCATCAAGAAATCTATAACCCAAACACTTCTGTGAAAATTTAATATACATGTGAAGGCTTTTTTAATTCCTTAGTTTTAAATAACACTTATTAAGATGTTGACCTGATAATAATAGAATAGAAGCATTAAATGTTGGGATTCTTCAGCCTGTGTGATAATCTCTGTGCAACACAGGTATACAGAGGGTAAATTGTCACAGGTGTACACCTAAATTGTCACAAAGTGCTCATATGAAATGATCTAAACCAGCAAGCACAGACAAATCTGTACAGGATACCAGTTTGAATTAATGACAGGCTACCATCTCGTGTATACACTGATTCATCTCAACCAACCATGAGTTGAACCAGCAGTTCCTCTACATACTGAATAACAGAAATAATTTGTGTTAAGAGATCCAAATATGAATGCTAGAGAGTCTTTTCATCACAAATGGCACAGAGAGTCTCAGCAATCACAGGTAACAAGCAGAAGACAATGCAGGACAAAGGTCTTGTGGCAATTTCCAGCGGTGATCCTG
This sequence comes from Acanthisitta chloris, assembly GCF_000695815.1. NCBI lineage: Eukaryota > Metazoa > Chordata > Aves > Passeriformes > Acanthisittidae > Acanthisitta > Acanthisitta chloris. The sequence goes on from NW_008669332.1 coordinate 27,358, forward strand.
CTACCAGGACACTCACTGGAGTGGGAAAAGAGGGTTTGCATCCTGAAAGGAAAAAGTCAGCGCTGAAAAAGCATTACAGGTAGGCAACTAGGTAAAAAATTATTAACTAGTCACAATCCAGGGAAAAACTGAGCAGGCAGGAGTGGCCTGGCCTGGCCTGTGAGTGATGTGAGAACTGGGATGACCATGCAGGAGTCCAACTGTTCCCAGGCACTGCTGCCTCAGGCACTAGGGATTCACCTTCCCAAAACAACACGTCTCCTTCAGAGTCCAACAGACTCACCCTGGCAGTGTGGAGAGGTGAAGAGCTACACAGCTGCTTCCAACAGAAATTAAAAGACATACTTGAAAAAAACAGGCACCTACAATTAATAACTAAATAAATGCAGAATAATCAGCGTGCAATACTTGTAAACTTGTCATCCATTCTTTCTTCTCTCCACTTTTTCTTTCCTTATCTGCCAGCTGTTTATATATCCTCTGGGGAAGTACTGGCTCTTTTTAAGTCCTTGTCAGCATACATTTAGCATTGCAGTAAATAAAAATAACAGAAAAAAAACACTTTGGCAACATTTATTTATTAAACAAACCATAATTGTTCATTATGCCTGCATAAAATTAAGGAAAATTTTATAATGACTACTGTAGTTTTCTGGCAGAAACAATTGTGTACCATCTGCATTGCTTAGTGCATTGTGATTAGAAGTCTGTATTGTTCTGTGGTTAAAATACTAAGAAGAAAATGCTGATGGAGAAAGGAAATACTTTTTAATAAGCAAGCTCTGGTAAACTGGGAAAACAGACATTGTTGGGTGTCTAAATCCTACTGTTTCTCCACTTCACAATGAAACACATTTATACTAGACAGACAACATGAAAGGGTCCTATGAAACCTCAGCCTTTGTGCTAATTCTCCCTGCACTCTGTGGCAACTGAATGGTCTTTGGGTACAGTAAACAAATCCATGGGTCACTTGGAGGTGACCACAAAATTAGACAGTAACTTCCAGCCCCATCCCATGCTTTTAATGAGTGACAGATCATTGCAGCATAATATACAAATGCAAATAATAAATACTTGAGGAGAATTACCTTTCAAAATGGAATTTCAAAATAGAACCATTAAGTCCTGCAGAAAGTCTTTGCCATCTAATCTCAGATAGCAAAGCTGAATAAACACACAGCTTTAGGCTTCAACTATTATCTGATCACATTGTCCAGCATCATTTTATAGCTGAATAGGGTCCAGCTAGTGCATTAGCTATATATACTGATTCTGTGGGAATCAGTCCAACTACTTTTATTGTACCACTTTCTTCCTTCATAAATACAGACACACACAGTAGGACCACCATCACCACTTGCTTCAGAAACATCAGTGGACACAAAATTACATTCTTCCTCACAAAAAAAAAAAAGAAAGAAACAGGGAAAGAATGCTGTTGACAAATTTTGCCCACACTGAATTGCATACTCTCCAGGAGTGAGACTGTTCTTCATTAACAACAAACCTGCCTGTTTTCATGATTTTTCAGTGTTGAAGAAAACTACAGGAAGTGGGAGGAAAGGAAAGGAAAAGCCTAAATCTCATCGAGCCAATACAACTCTTTGATTTCCAGACCACTGGAAGTTAACTCCTACTAAATAGACCTCAAAAAAATAATTCCTGGACTCTGCACCCTCATAAAACAATAAACTTCCCAAGCAGTGCCAAATCCACTCATTATTAAGACTGTAATAATCTTCCTTATTACCTCTAGAGCTGTGACTTGCCATGCAAACTGCCATTTTTGAAGCAGCTGATGCTGCAACTCAGAACTGGCATGACCCAAGGCATCTTATGCATCACTGCTCACACTGATTTCCAAGGTCCAGTTTCACACCGTTTACCTTTCTCATATAGGAATCTGTACCACAGTCTGGCCACAGCCCCTTGAGAAACTAAGGAAAATGGATGGTAATTTAGAAATCCAGAATTTATACAGGCTGAGGAGATAACTCTCTCCTTCTCCATCACCCACAGAAAGAACCTACAGCAGCTGAAACCTCATCCAGCTGTCATGGGTACCTGCCCTTAGTATCCTCCTTGTCTTCTAAGCTTATCTCTAATTTTTATTATAGTATACTGGGCTTTTTCTTTTTAACTGCCTACACTCAGACATTTCAGGAGAGAAGAGGTTCATTGCACAAAAGCTTTCTCTGGTATAAATTCACAAACAATAAACACGTCCCTGGAGCCCACGATGTCTCAGGCTTGTCCGTTTTTCATCAAAACTGAGTTAGTACATAAAGTACATAAAACTTGAAGTCCCTTGTCTGTGCATCTATTCAATTTTAGTCCTTTTGAAGTGGAAACTGTAGGAACCCCTTGTCTAATACAAGATGTCAATTTTCCTCCAACAATTGTGTTGGGCAGCTTGGGTGTTCTAAAAATTTAGTTATGACTAATGCTTCGATTGGCTTTCTGTGCTGAGCTCACACTGCAGCTCATGCTGAGCTTCTCATCCACTGTCACTCCCAAGTCTTTCTCCTCACTGCTGGTTTCAATTACTTCCCTACCCAACCTGTATTTGTGCCTGGGATTGCCACGGCCCAGATGTAGGACATGTGCATCATGAAGTGATTGATATTATATAAATGACAAACTCTTCAGATTTGGGTCTGCAGTAGGTATTTAGCATTGATTTGCACCTGGGCATGCAGGTCACACTATCTGCCCTTAACTTACCTGGTCAGTAAAGTTTGTAGATCATCATCAGACAGTGGCAACTTAAAGGACTTGCAAACAGTCCTGCATGTCCCATGGGGCAGCAATCCACACCTGCACATCAGAAAGAGAGGGGTAAGAGTGCACATTGGGTATTTTCCAGATTTACTTCAAGTGAATGGTGGTGTGAATAGGAAAACAAGTATGGAATATTGGGACAGAGGTAAAGAAAACAAGGGTTTATGAAACTTCATCTAAGAAAGCTGAGAAACTTGAAGACCACATTGTGGCCTTTCTCTCCCATACTAAGGTCCTCAGTGGTTCTCTGTGAGTCTTCATCTGTGACATCAGGGAACAAAACAGGGGAAATGAGTCACATAAAGAATCCAAATCCTTTCCTTTTCCCCTTAAATCACTATTTTCCCTCTTTGATTTAAAATACTGTGTTTTGCCTGTGAACAAATATCTGATGTCACTGAATGTTCAGTAGAGCAGCTATAATAAAAAGTTCACAAACAAAATGAAAAAGAGACAAAAAGGCTGCCCTTTGCCTGTCTACTGTCAAGTGCTCAGAGAGGCTTAACATTACAAATAATATCCTTTGGCCACAATATATCATTTGCTCAGCAACAACCAGAAAGTAGGTAGGTTTACAAACAGAGCTTCCAAAATAACAGCTTAGGATAAACAGATGAAACTTACTTTTCACTGTCGTTGTAAATAAGCACTGCAGTCAGTTGCCCAAAATTTTCAAAGCTACTTTTCTTTAGTTTTTCTTGAGCCACTGCAAGGAGGACCTGGAGGTCTATTTGTTTTTCTTCTCTCATACCGTAGTAGCGTCCAAGAGTCATAATTTCGTGTTCTGATAATGCTCCATCAGTCATACTGACTATCAAATTTCTGTTCACAAAAACCAACACCTTACGTTAGTTTTATCTAAATGAATTAAAAGCAGTTAAGAATCACTAAATTTGGGGGAGGAAGGATGTCCACATTTCCTCAGGAGCTGGCTACACATACAAAAAAACATACTAAGCATGACCGAAGCACTTCAATATCTCTCTCTTTTTCTTATTAAATAAATCTTATTAAATAAATAATGCTCCATCAGTCATACTGACTATCAAATTTCTGTTCACAAAAACCAACACCTTACGTTAGTTTTATCTAAATAAATTAAAAGCAGTTAAGAATCACTAAATTTGGGGAAGGAAGGATGTCCACATTTCCTCAGGAGCTGGTTATACATACAAAAAAACATACTAAGCATGACCGAAGCACTTCAATATCTGTCTCTTTTTCTTATTAAATAAATCAGAACAATCCTCTATTTGCAGTGGCAGGAAATAAATACAGGGAAAAGACATGTTGTTGATAGTAGCAAACCCTGTTGGAGATCATGCACACTTAATGACCAAAATTTGGTTCATCTACTAATATTATCATTATCTTGTCACTATTATTATTCCACTTATTGAATATTATTATTTACACTGTAGCAGCATTCAGAGATCCAGCCCAAACTGGAGCCTCTTTCCTGCAGCCTGCAGTAATACCACTGCAAACACAAAGAGGAGGACAATGCTGCCTGATAAGCTCTGCAGCCCAAACGCAGAGCTGGCAGAGCTGAACACATGTAGATAACATCAACCAGCAGAATATTTCCACAGACTGGATTTCCATACATGGCACAGATTTTTTTCCAGTGTCAGGATTTTAAAAGTCTTTTATTTTCTCAATCCACTCAGTGACAATCAAATCACCCAAACCCAAAGATAAAATTATTGCCTCGTTTGGGGATTAAGGAATATTTTAGTGATTACTGTGGACTAATGAGTGAGACCCGAGATTCGCAACAAGAATGACATCTAAACTCTTCCTGACAAAAAGAAACAAGCTGCAATGATTGTTCCCACAGCTTAGCTATCTTTTGTTTTACTTTTTTCTTTTGTTTTATTTTTTGTTCCAGAAGAATATGACAGATTGCAATCTGAATTTAATAGAGAAAGACGAAATAATAATTAACTGCCTAAGAGGAGCTGCTTCTCAAACTGATTTGAAGACAGGCATCTCTGTTAGACCCACATGGCTCTTTGTCTCTAACAGCAAACAGACTTGCCAGTAGCTTATGAGATAAAGCAGCCTGGAATGGACTGTGTGATGCACAGGCATCTAAGTTTTAGTTATTTTTCTTCTCTTTTTAACAAAGCTTTCAATAGTTTTAATGATAGCTTAAGGAAGAGGTTCAGTATATGCCATGTATTTATTTCCTCCATGAAGTGCTGTAGATTTGGGTTCTGAAAGTAGTTACAGTGAATTGTGTAATTGCTTACACTTCACTACATCATACTTAGAGGTGTATTTTTAAATGCAGCTCATATAAAATGACATAGGTAGAAAGGAATAAATCTGAACAGCCAAATTCAGAGCACAGTAAAGCTTAGCTGTATTTAAGATAAGAAAAGAGGATTATCATTGAAGCTGTCACACAGATAATTGCTTGTACTAAAAATAATCATTTGTAGTTAGCTATAATCATCAAAAGCCATGGCAGATTAAAAATAAACAGTGATGTACACAATAACAACATGAAAGAAAAATATATATTCTATTAACAGAAATGTATCTGACTTTTCATAGATGCAAAGAAGTGCTCTCATCTTTGCCATTAAAAATGTTTCTTTCGTTCTAAAATAAGATACATGGACAAGAAAAAGAAAAGAGCCTTTAGATTACTGGATATAATATGAATGAACAGAAACAAAACCTACTATCACTATAAAGCACAAAAGTTAAATGTTCCTTAGAGGCAAATTCTTGCCCTGGCAGTGTGAATGTTTCCTGCAGGGGAGATGTAGACCATTAGTGGGTGTTCAGACTGGCCCAGGTGAGCACTGAGGCCAAGAAAACCTTTATTACATGGGTTCCCCATCTTTCTTGCTCATGGAGAAATGGGCTACTGCTTTTTTCATTGCTGAAACCAAGTCCCTCAATACCACACAGACACATCTCTCTCCATGCCACATAGTAGCACTACCCTAAATTAAACATCTGAGCTGTTCATGAAAATGTCCATGATTCACTTTAAACCCAACTGAACAACTTGATAAAACAAAACCTTGCTATTTAAAAGCACAGTCAAGCCTTCTGAAAGTATGCTTCCCTAATTTTGTCATGCAAGTGTTCCAAACCTTTCACCTGCTATTAGTGCATGTACAAAAAGATTGTTGTTTCATAAATTAAATTAAAACAATAATTATTTGGTTTTAACTAGTTACTGTGTACATAAATTAAAACCCTTCTCCAAGTGCTAAGAAGTTTCTCCAGATAAACATTGACTTTTAATTTTCTCCCATTCTCACTCTACTAATAACATTTCCCTCTTAATGCAATGAACAATCCAGAATCTTCCTGCTGTTGAGTGAAATATGTGAGTTCAGAAATATTTTGACCACCTTTTGCCAATAACTGTGATCTCTCTTAGTTTAAATCCTACATTTTAATCACTTATTTTTTCATTTCTGAATACCAGCTTGTTTTAGTTTCTCACTATTTTCACTTTGCATTGCTGGAAGAACCTTCTGCTAATCTATTTCTCTCCTAAAATATTTCAGAAGCAATTTCTGCCTAGGTTAACACTCCTATGGGGATGACATTCCACACAATATACATCTACTTACATGCTTTAGTTATTATGACAGTTCCTAAATACACAGTGTATTACTTCTGTGAAAACCAAATGCTTCCAAGCAAATTCTCCTCCTGTGTTCCACCTCATTACCTTTACCAGTACCCAACACAGTTCATAAGTTCAAGTGCTCTGGCTGTGGGATAAACTGAAATCAGCTTGTATTTGAGCATGATTTCCTGTTTCAAGCATCTCTACATCTGGCCATTGCCCTACCTGGATCATTGCCAGAATCCAGAGAGCTGGTCCCCCTAGCTATGCTGAAATTACTATCCAAGTATTAATTATTACTCTCACTACTGCTTTCTAGTCTATTTTAAACATGCTTACCACTGCCTTCTATAGTTTCAATACACCTTGGTTCTGTGAAGACTCTCTTCTTTATCAATGATCCAAAACCCAAATAACACCATTTTCAGGAGGCAACTCAAACATTTCTATATGAATTTCAAAACTACTAATTAATTTGTTTTACTCTAAGGATGGACTTTTCTTCATCTTTCAGTGTATTTATTACTGCGGACTTGTGTCTTTCTTCACAGCACTCTGCACCAGTTCCATAAAAAGTAGAGAGATTTCAGTTTTCTTTTCAGCTTACTTGAAACTATCATGTTTCTCTTTTTTTCTGGAGCATGGATTCACTTTCTTTTTCACATACAATCTCCAAGTAAGCACAAAACAAACCTATGCCATTTGTCAGCAAATACATGCAGAAAGCACCAAAACACAGTCATGCTCTACACAGTCTGGGGGAATGTGCCAGCTATATTAAATAATAAAACCCCAAATCCACTGTCTTACCTGAAAGTGTCATACTCAATCACATTGGTATGCTCAGGGTCAGAAGCAGCAAATGTCTTTCTAATCTCTTCGGAACGAGGTTCAGTCAAGTCCTTCAGTTTCTTGAGGATGACACCAGTATCAGCCATAGGGAACTTCAGAGAGGAGAGCAAGACATAAATTATAAAGACCTGAAGGATTAGGCCGAGGGGGCAGAATGTCATAGATTTACAAAATTATTAAGGAGGTGCATAAGGTGAATGGGGATCTTCACCACACCCCAGAACACTAGAACTGGCATTGAAACTAAAGGGAGGCAGGTTTAAAACAGATAAAAGACACTTCTTTTATCAGGTATTTGTTTTTCATAGCAGGCAGTGAACCTTTCAACTTGCTGCCACAGAAAGTTGTGGAAGCTGACAGTATCTGCAGGTTCAACAAGGGTTAGACCAACTCAGGGACAAGAGATCCATAAATGGTCCCAAGAAGGAATAGGCAGGGATATACCTTCTAACAACCCCTAACACAGTACGAGTGAATGCTGAGAAAGAAGAGGGGAATGGACTGCATAGAGTGGCCACACTTGCATGCACTCCCCAGCTGCCATCTCCTAAATCCATTGCCAAACAGAGTGCAGTGGGCTGTGAACTTTGGGTGAAGAAACTGTGTAAATAATTCTGAAGAGTGTACAGATAAACCAGAGTCCTTAGAGATGACAGAAACTACCAAGAGCCTTCTTCACCTCATTTGCATGCTTCTCCATGTAGTTGAGCGCATACTCATCAGCATCCACCAGAAGAAAGTTGTGACCATGGAAACAAACTCTGGCTCCCACAAACAGATTCTGAGCCTCGTAATATTCAGATGGCTCACTCTTAAATAGTTCCTGCCCAGGCTTCTTAATGCGACCTCTTTCCAAGAACTTCCCACCACGTATCCCTATGGGAATAGAATTAAAAACAATTAATTGTGACTTTACTTGGGAAAAGAAAAGCAACAAAAAAACCCACAAAATAAGCCCCAAACCACTGACCAAAAGACACCTCAAAGCAGATGATTTTTGTTTAAATACCAGTTTTCGTGCTTCAGTTTCTTGTCTGATAATACTGTCTAACCCCCCCATTGCTAAGAGGACTGTCACTGCCAGTGTCCACAGCAACAGTCACATTGTGCATACCCTGTGACATGTTTCATTTGAATGCCTGCCAAACACCTTCCCTGTTTTTCTTTTCTTTAAAATGGGACAGAAATGTGCCTCTTCAAGTCGTTCCCATAACCCTGTTGCCAGGCTTGGAACTGACCCTTGAGAAATGTAAGATGTAACAATTATCCTTAAACTGTTAAAAGTATAAAAAGGAAAAATAAAATCACAACTCAAGATAGCACTGTCCTACAAAGACCATGAATTCTGGGCACTGTAGTTCTAACTTCTTTTTAAGGGCCTTTGAATGTTTTACAAAGGTAGGGGTGACATGACCTTCCACATACAGTTCTGCCAATGCAATTGAACTGTGATCTGCTATTTCCTTTGTGAGATTGGTATGTCACATGATTTCTTTTCACATCACACTGATTTCATTTGTGTCACTACAAGCTGCATGTGGTACTCAAGGGTAGGTAAGATACTAAAAGAGACATTTTGCTTTCCACTAGGATCTTCTGGTGCACCACAAGATTGCATTGCAAGTACCAAGCTTTCCAGAAAACCTTCTGCTACCTTCTGTGTTTAGTTTCATCAGGATATGTGCCCTACAACAGCTCTGGGGTTTTCTTCCTGGTGATATCTGAGCTTCCAAGCCAACAGCCAAAAGCCAAAAGCATAATTTAGTAATGTTTAATGAAGCCTTAATATCAGGTAATGATGCAAGTCCAATAAAAGGCTGATGAACAGTGAAATAGCCTTTTATAGTCAAAATTGTAAATTAATGTGAAACTCAGACTACTTACCATCAGTGCAGATGTCTGTCTTAGTTGCTTTATTTGCACCATAAAAGCAAAAGACAAAAAAACCCACTATGGTAATGGCCAGATCTAGCTTGAATCAAAAAACAATTCAAATCACTAATGTGACTCTAATATTAACACATTCCTTTTCACCTAGCTATTAAAACAAATATGAAATCTTAAGTTATATAATCCTGGCAACTGTTATTTAATATGTCTCTATAAGGTTGGAACTTCACTCTTGCCTCTACATTTCCCTGCAATTGTGCACTTACATTGGAAACTTACCTTAATACTTCTATCTCATAATTGTTACAGGTTAGTACATTATTGCTGGTATAAAGAAAAATAACTGAAAATATCTCATTAAGTTAGAGATTTTACACTGAAACCTGATAAGGAGTTTTGATGGAAATCTATAAGAGCCAGGCTCAAAGCACAAAACAAACACCACAACGAAAGACCTTCTTCCATTAAGATCAGATCAGAGTTTGTAGGTGTTTGTACAGCTGTTGGCTGGGTCTTACACTGAGCAAAAAAAGGGTTGTGATCTTCTGCATGGGGAGCCAAAGTTCTCATGCTTTGACCCCCCATCAAGAAGTGCCTCAAGATGGCCAGTCCTGTGAATTTCAGAGTTTCACAGTGTTACTAATAATGTGAAGTATTCTGCAACCTCCAGGTTGCTGAAGTGAGAAAACTAAGAGCAACTTCCTACTTCCATCTTAGGATTGAGATCTGAAACATTACTTGCTGGTTTGTACCCGTTCATGGCACTCATGCTGTTGGTAGCCTGACCAACTGACCACATCTACACTGTACAGTGTTTGGCTCTGACTCTGCTCTGGGTGCTGTGGGATAACTCTGGGTACAGCTATTATTGTTATGTGTTCCAACTGCCTGGAGGTGTGTGTGGGCTGTGCTGCAGCCCAAGGCAGTGGGGGGTTACGGCACAAAACTAAGGGTAGGTATTGCACCCCTGGATGTGGCAGAAGGACCTGAAATTCTGGGTGTGCAGATCCTCCTGAGATAGTCTTAGATGGCTGATAAGGATGGAGCAAGCCAAGTCTGGTGTGGCATTGTTCTTCTCGTGTCCATCTGAGCAGAGATGCCATCACAGGTTCTTTGGAATGAAAAAGCTCAGAGCTTCCCAAAAATCCTACTCATGCGCAGGGCACTTAAAATTACTTAGTATAACCACTGCCACAGAACATGTTCTCTAGAGATACAGAAGGCTTTAGATATTTACCACACAGTACAGGTCAGTACTGAGTACAGTGAGCTGGACACCACTGCAGGGGGCACCTGAAGCACCAGACAGGTGCTCTGTGCCAAGAAGCTGATATGGATCAATTCACACAGTATCAAAAGAGCTAGTCATGAGGTTCCACAAGAGCCTAACATGGCAACTAAGGAAATCTATTACTCTTTTTCCTTTGCCTTTGGGAGAATGTGATTTCCTGCTTTATTTCTCTCAATGGTTTTATCAGAGGATGACAGCAGCTTTTAACAGTTAGTCCTTCGATGCCACATGTTGAGAGGTACCAGAGCACTTTTGGATGTTAACTGCTCTGAAACTGGTGCTGCAGATGTTCTGTGAGCTTCACAGAAATACAGTGATCTCTCCAACAGGGTCATGCCTAGCCAAAGCTTCCCTATCTCTCTCTGAGCTAAGAATGACTTCCTGACATCCTTCCCAGTCCTGTGTCCTTCCATCCACGCACAAGACACTTCAAGAAAATAAAAAGATGCTTGAAAATCAGAAAGCCTTTCATATCCTCAGCTGGAGGCAGCCTACAACAGACAACAGTGGTCAAAAGAATTTAACCATGGCAACATTTGGTGACCATGCTCCAGCAACAGGATAAATGTGATCAAGCCACTAAGAAGTAACAAAGCATTTCTCACTCAGACATTGGCAGTCTGGGTCTTGGGATTCAGTTCAGTATTACACACACACATACAGGCTCTAGGACACAGCAATCTTCACTCTTTATATGCTCAACACTCCATGATTAATGATAAAGTATGTTAAAAAGTATCACAGCTGTTTTGCTTTCATGAACTGCTTCTATGCAAGGGTTGCTGGATAGATTTCATAACATGATTTTGCAAAACAAAGGATTTAGTCTTTCATTCTTCATGTCTTATATTTCCTGTCCCTATTTATCATCAGTTACAATACAATTCCTGCATACTATCCACAACAAAAGGAAAAGTTTAAAGGCCAGATTTTCAAATTAAAATGTAATAAAAGTTCTCATGCATTAAACTTGGAGTTCCCAAAAGACACTGCAAAGCACTGTCATGCAATGAACAGCATAATTCTGAGCGAGGAAGATTACAAATGACTATGACATACAGCTATGCAAGATAATGCAGTAGACCTGCTGATGTAATTCCCATTGCATTTAAGAAACCACATCCCTCCTCCTGCGAGTGCTGAGTCTGGTCGTGATGTTTGCTAACCAAATGAGCAGGGCAACAGGGACTGACTGAAGACATTGCTACATCTTACCTGCGTTTCGCAGTGTATGTTCAAAAATTGAAATGGTGTCATCACTCAGGAAGTAGGAAATAATGAATTTCCGACCCTTGTCGATAGGATCATCTGTGATGAGCTTTGCCCCAAAGCGCAGGATGTTACTATCCATGCCATATCTAAAAAGCAAAGGAAGAGGTAAGACATCAAATGCAGAGTATGAGAAGTTTTCACCCCTAAGAGATGCATTCTCCTGACTTTTGTAGCACACATTAATTGTGTTATTCCTGGACCAAGAAGGGAAATGGCAGAAGATTTACTACTTGGTCAAAAAACATTTTCAGCTTAAATTAACAGAACCAGCTAGAGTCAGCCAGATAGAAAGGAATCATTTTCAGGGAAAAATTACTTTTCTGCCACAGGTCTGGAATGAATTTGTATTCAAATTCAGTTGCAAATCAAACTCCAAGTTTCTTTCTGGAAAATTTAAAAAGGAATAATACCTTTAGGTATGTATATTTTCAAATCAAATTCTCAATAGCAATACATACTAGGATTAGTTCCACAAATTCAGGTCCACTAGATGATCTTACTAGTTGGATACTTGTTAAGTCTTTTAAATTGTTCACTGTGCTGCTATATATGCATTATCAATACATTCCCAAGTCTTCTGCTAACAGCTTTCTTCTTTTACAGAGGTTTCACAGACACAAGACTTCAAATTTTGTTTAGGCTTCAAAAACTACTGCCTGGCAAACCATTTCATGATGGAAAGGGTTAAAGCTTTAACAGTCCTATAGCAAACTACATGAAATTCAGCAGACAAAAAACCACTAAGTATCAGAAAACCAAACAGAAAACCAAAACTGTGTTGGACTGCTGGATCATACAAAATTCTTGACTAATTCCTGGACTAAGACTTCCAGCAAACTCCCTTTGAAGACAGCAGGGGGAAGGAGGTAAGGGATAGGAGGCTCAGAACATTTGCCTTCTCCAAAGAGAAGTTTTGCTGAGTTGCAGAAAATTGGAGTACCATGTCACTAACCCAGCCCTTGTGCACCTGCCCCTTAAAAGGCTGATGAGCTGTCTATTTTGCTGAAAAAAATGACATCCCTACATAACATTTATCTTTTTCACAGAAATAGACAGTTTAAAAACTTGAATCATTTATCACCAAAATACCTGTCTTTTTCCATGAATTTATTAAAATCTTTCTGGGGAGGCTTGGGAAGCAGACCCATACAGGAGCACAGAGAATCCTCTTCGGAACCAAATCCAGTATAAGGAGGAAAACTTTTTTCTGGTTCAGGAGGTGGTGGAGTCTTGTATTGAACTGGGGTGAAATCCTCTACAAGAAAGACAGCAAGACTTATTTCTTACTGCTGTGATGAAGCCATTCTACTAAGGATTTAAACTTCCAATATGAATACTTATTAACCTATTTCTCCACATCGATCTTGGAGGTCTCTTCCAACCTCGTTGATTCGTTGATTCTACGATTCTATGATTCCCTATTTTCTGAATACTGTTTGTGCCCCAAATGCCTCTCGAGACGTTTCCAGAGTGCCACGGGATGCGACTGACACACCAATTCGTGTCAGCACAAACACGGAGCCTGTGGAAGTTTCCCCGTGGGATTCCCAGGAAAGATGCTCGAGGCTCCCGCGTTCCCACAGCACCACCCGGTGGCTCCGCGGGTCGGTGCTGCTTATCGACCTTCGTCTTCTCGTTCCTCGAGAAATTAATCCGCACGAATGTTTTCTCCCCCTAAGCCCGCAGGTTTGTAACAGTGTATTGCAGCAGACACAAACCCCTTCTCTTCGCTCGGGGCGCTGCGGCACGCGCAGGACAGGGCATGCAGAGGGCAAGAATCATCGAAGTGTAGAATCATAGAATCAGCCTGGCTGGAAGAGACCTCAAAGATCATCGAGTCCAACCCTACCGTGGTCACTAGACCATGGCACTAAGTGCCACATCCAGTCTCAGCTTGAAAACCTCCAGGGATGGCGAATCCATCACCTCCCTGGGCAGCACATTCCAATGCCAGAAGAAGATCAGTTCAGGAGGGACACTGAGGGGC
>NW_008669333.1:0-6243 GCF_000695815.1 Acanthisitta chloris
CACAGCCCGGGGAACCAGCGCGGGGAACTGGCGCGGGTCACAGCCCGGGTCACAGCGCCAGCCCGCGCCCCATCCCGCGCCCCATCCCAGCTCCCATGCTGAGTCCCACGCCGAGCTCCATCCCAGGCCCCATTGCGGGTCCCACTGCAGCTCCCGTCCTGGGTCCCATCGCGGGCTCCATCGCAGATCCATCCCAGGCCCCATGCCAAGCTCCATCCTGGGTCCCATCCCAGACTTTATCACAGTAGCACCTTGCGCCTCCTATCCAGGAACCACAACCGCAGGGCCAGCACCGTGTTTGGGTCTCGTAGGCATATGAGAGAAGGCAGCTTTCCTTGCAGAATGCCGTGAAAGGACAACGGGCTCATCCAAGCAGGGCCTGTTGCATTCACAGGGACAGGAGGGATAGGCTCACCACAGCTACCTGCAGGCAGACACAGGGTGAATGCACCTGAAACGTGACAATTCCAAAACCTGTGCCAGGGGTCAGTGCCATAAGGGAAATTGCAGCAAAAAAACTTTTATAAATTTTATTGTCAAATATCACACAGCATCCCTTCTAACAAAAAATACTGAACTGTGGTGTGCTCAGGTCAGAAAACCAATGTACTACAATCATATGAAATAAACCTATTTAAAAGAAGAGTCTCACACAGTTGAGATTTGTTCGTGCAGATGCTACAGATGACCCTCATTTTAAAACAGTCTCCAGAGTTGTCAGATGATGTTCCACAAGCTGCATCCCCCCACCCAGACAGATTTCCTAAGCAATATTTGGAATAAAGCATTGAAAAAAAAAAGACAACTAAGGAACAATTAGTCCCCATTTTCAGACTACAACAAACACAGCCACAGGATAACAGTATCTTCCAGCAAGTTTAGTACAAAAAAAATTACTTTTCACAGCATGAATAATTAACTTGTGTAACTCATTTAAGCACAATATTACAGAGGACATAAGCTAAATTCTCTCATGGTTCTTTTCACACAGTATCCCTATGCAACTTCGGACTCAGCACACACAGACCCACAGCAGTCATTCCTTTGACACAGAGCTCTGGAAACTACTTACCCATCATCAAGTAATATCCTTCACAGGGTAGTGCTTTTCGGGGCTAGGACCCTCATGTCACTCAATACAGTAAATTCTTCACATGACAGTTCACCTAAAAAATAAGATTATAAAACACCACATGAGATAAGCAGAAGCTCTTAGTCTACTCATAATAGACGGAAGAGCCCCCTTACAGGAAGCTGGGCACAAATGTAATGAACAGTCATTAGTCCTGAGAGCTTTCAGAGCCACAATCCTGTGAGTGACTGCAAACTATACAGAGCCCCACTGAGTTCTCTCATTTCATCAGTGCACAACTTGCATTTGAGTAGCCAAGAATAGCAACATAACTCATCCTCTTTAAAAGCACTGAAAGTATTTAGGTATTAAGTAGTAACAGAAACACAGAAAGCATAGAAGCAATAATAATAACCACACAGAAAACTACTTCAGAGTCTCATTCCAATCGAATTGGACACTTATATCATTACCTGAGCCCAGAGAGGACTCCTAAGGACCGTAACGCTTTTCTCTCCATTAGGCTTCATTTTAAGAGGCATCAAAGCAGTCTTAAAGTCACAATTGCCCTTTTCTCTCCAGTACATGGAGAACACAAGAGAAATAAGGAAATTCAGTGTCTGTCCCATCCATCCAGAGGTTAACTCCTTTCTCATCATGTCACAGGAAGATCTCCAAGCTCCCTTACTTTCTTCACAGGTGCTGCTTCTACATCCATGCAGCAGAGTATCTCCTCCTCTCTTAACTTGGAGACTAATTAATAACTTTTGCTTCCCTCTTTCTGTTAGTTTTAATATGTGTACTCCCAAGATCCTGACTGCACAAATTCACTATATTCATAGGAAGTACATTCTGCCTGTTTCCCCATGCTGCCTCAGACTGGAAGTACAAGCCATTAAATACCTGAATGAGCAAGGAAGGAAATGAAACCAGAATTAAAAGAAAAAAAACACATGAAGACTTACTTAAAATGTGCAAGCACAGATTTACCGAGAAAATTACCATGATATTTCATAGACATGAAAATTGGCAAACAAAGGACACAATCTTGCTGCCAGGTGCAAAAGAGAAACGGAATATTCTAGCTCACTCTTTCTAATAAGTAGCTTACAGAACCAAAATAGAGCAAAAATACAACACGAATACAAAATTTTGTTCATCATACACTAGACTCTAAAATTAAAGATTAATAGCTAACTAATTAGTTAACTAAAGAATGAAATAATTAACTAAAGACTTAAGGACCAATCAAAAAATTCCTCATGTACTTTTCCCAATAACTTTTCCATGTCACTTATTATTGCATTAAAATGTCAGTAAGTTTTGTTACATCATGCAAAGACTTATTTTCTGCCTGTCTGTAGAAGAACAAACACAGGATTTTGCAATGAAAAAAATGAAATATTGAAAACAGTATGCTAACTACTTTTTATTTTAACATTACAGTTCCTTCGGGTTTCTTTACAGCACTACACAAGAAAAAGCGAGGTGTAAATAGGAAACTATTTTTAAATGCTTACTGTTTAGTTTGTAACAGAATAAACAGTGAAATAGACAGTGAAAACATTGGAGAATGCGGGCATCGATCCCGCTACCTCTCGCATGCTAAGCGAGCGCTCTACCATTTGAGCTAATTCCCCTCCTGAAAAAAAAAAAAGTTGTTTGAAACTTGAGGGTACACCCTCTAGATTTCCCCAAAACTACAACACAGCCACATTTGATGACAAACTCGTTATTTCTTGCTGAGTCATTCTTTCCACTCACCAACAACTGACTGCAGCTCACAGCAGGAACCATAGGACACATCTTCCAGCATGAACACTACCAGAATAAGCTTATTCATCCTCTTATAACACAAGTATTTGTTACTTAGCTGTTTTCATGCAAGAAGCTCTCAAAAAGATTGAGTTATTGAAAAGAAATTAAATGTGTCATTGAAAAAAAGCCCAACTTTTATTGAACAACTGTTCTGAATTCAGCAAAGAAATCAATGCTCTTTCCAATTTCAGGGCATGCACATGCAAAGCCTGCTTCAGCAAAAGCTTAGCAAGGGAAAAAATAGCATATGCTTTATTGAAACAGTTTTATAGTCAAAGCTTATACCTATGTATATATTTGAGTGTATGTATTTGCACACACACTCCTGTTTGGAAGGTATCTGGCTTCTCTGGGCTCACAGTCACAGAATCATTAAGGTCAGAAAAGACCTCTGAGACCATCGAGTCCAACCTGTGACCTAACACTACCATGTCAACTAGACCATGGCACTAAGTGCCACACGTCCAGTCTCACCTTAAACACCTCCAGGGACAGTGAGTCCACTACCTCCCTGGGCAGCCTGTTATAATGTCTAAAGTCAAGTGAAACTAAAACACAGCTGTTTTTCTTTTCTTGGTTTTCTTATTTATTACATCACCAAATGCACTTCTCTATAACCAGTATATTGCTTTTAATGACCTTAAAACCCTGTTTGAAAAATGAACACACCCATGCTTGCATGCCTTGACACAAAGCCTGTATCGTAGGCAGGGAATATGATGATGTACAGCAACAGGACACATTTCACATTTTAATCTTCACCTTTGCAGCAAGTATTGAACTCAAAATGCAGATCTAGAGTGATAGCTATCTATTACTACTACTACTAGGCTCAACTGGTATCCTTGGAAAAGTCCTCCCTGCAATGTTTGCCAAAAGGTTGGAAAAGCGGCGCCCGCAGCCCCTGGGGGCACCCACGGTGCATGGCTGCTCCGTCCCGTGGGGCTCTGCCCTGGCTCCGTGGGCATTCGAGCCCCCAGCACCTGCTATGTTCTCTTCCACCCTCCTTCCTCCAGACTCCTTGCTGCTCCTTCACAGAATCACACAAAATCACAGAACCAATTAGGTTGGAAAGGACCTCTGAGATCATCAAGTCCACCCTTTGACCAGACACCACCTCGTCAACTAGACTGTGGCACTAAGTGCCACATCCAGTCATTTCTTGAACACTTCCACGGACAGTGTCCATTCCAGTGTCTAATCACCCTTTCTATAAAGAAATCCTAATATCCAACCTAAACCTGCCCTGGCACAGCTTGAGACTGTGTCCTCTCATCCGGCCACTAGTTGCCTTGCAGGGACCAATCCCCTCCTGGCTACAACCTCCTTTCAGCCAGTTGTAGAGGGTGATAAGGTCACCCCTGAGCCTCCTCTTCTCCAGGCTAAATAACCCCAACTCCCTCAGCTGTTCCTCAGTAGTTTCAATCATTCTCACTCTCTGTTGCTGCTACCTGCCAAAGAATCTCCATGAGGAACTGGATGTGCATGTGCAGCAGCTCCAAGCCATCCATCACATGGCAAATAACTGAAACTTACCCTCTAGACCCTTCACCAGGCTTCATTGCCCTTCTCTGGACTTGCTCCAGCACATCAATCTCCGTCTTGTAGTGAAGGGTCCAGAACTGGACACAGTACTCAAGGTGCAGCCTCACCAGTGCCAAGCACAGGGGGACAATCCCTGCCCTACTCCTGCTGTCCACACTATTGCTGAAACAAAAATGATGTTAAGGCACTTGTAACAACTTTCACATACATGTAGTTGATCGACTCAGGCTGAGCTCCACTCTACGTCATCCCCCTACTTATATTAACAATAGAAGTCTCTCAGGTATCTCTTTGAAACATAGAGTGATGTACACAGTAAGAGACCTGGTTCTGACTCTGGTTCTCTGTAAGATGAGAAGAGTTTACAAACTCCACCTGATTTGTCATCACAGTGTGCACTTCTGCACTTCTCCATAAGCCCTATGTACTCTTGCACATATAGCTGAATTAAATAGCCTACAGTGACTTTCTGGCTGTTGCTTAAACATCCTCATTTATAGAGTAGATTGTTCCTGCGCTGTGTTGGCAGTACACCAGACAATGGCTCTGCATGAACTTAAGCCACATTTCTCACTCCACAGCAGAATGGGAGAAGTTATTCATCCATCAAGTGTAAGTCAGGCCAAGGGAATATCAAATCAGAGGGTGAGTGGAGGTAAGATCGCCACCTGACTGTTTTCTAACTAGCCTGGCTTGTTTTTACCTCGTTTACTGGGTTCTGGTGACACTGAATCAATTTTATGTACATTAGCCCTCTCATGTGATGGATGGCTTGGAGCTACTGTACATGCACATCCTGTTTCTCCTGGAGATTCTTCAGCAGGTAGCAGCCACAGAGAGTAGGAATAACTGAAACTAATCCACTGTTTTACCTCTGTGTGGCAGTATTCACCTGGTGCTTGACAAACTTCAGCACTGATTTGCTACTATTTCTTGTAGGGGAAGGGGAAGAAAGAGTAGCGGTATTCAGAAAAAAAATACAGTTGTCAGCTCTAAGGCCACAAATGGTGCAAGTGAGAGTAATAACCAGAAATAAAGCTCTGGTGACCAGCTGTAAGTTCAAGCTATATTACATAGATTATTGTTTTTCTTTATATTTAACTAGTACTGCTCAAGTTAAAAACAAGACTTTTGGGGGGGTTGAATGATTTATTGTGTATAGTTTTTTAATGTTGGTAGAATGTTTAAAGTGTTAAAACCAGCTTGAAATGGATGTATTTGTAATACTTGAGAAGTAAGGAGAGTTCTTTTCCATGTAAATTCCTAAATTTTCTATAGCAGCTGCTAGAACATGCACAGGCACTTCAGCAGGTCTTCTGTTGAAAACACTAGGTATAGCTTTCTGTTTCTCAGAAACTTGTTTTTCTGAAACTTAATTAAAGCAATTGATCAACTACTGGCAACAAGGCTTAAGGAGACCCTTGGAAGGCGTCATCAGCTGTACAAAACTGTCAAATCAGGCTGAAATGAAAAAAGCTCACCCCAGATGTTAAGTCTTTGGACAGTTACGAGGACAGCTACAAAAGCTGCAGCTCTATGTCTCACCTGGGGAACCTCTCTTATCACAAGTATTTCATTTGCAATAGAAACTGTGATTCAAAGGCCAATTGGAGTAAGGCAGGTTTTTTTTTTCATGTGATCTTCTTTATGCAGTATCAACTACCTTTGAATGCTCACCTAGGCCTAAAAACACCTGGTAACTTGGTCATCTCTAGGAATTTAGAGGTAGTTAGTTAACCAACACTCAGTATACCATGGTAAATGTCAAACATTTTTAGCAGTGATGACAAGGAAGAGATGTAGACCCG
>NW_008669333.1:6267-20157 GCF_000695815.1 Acanthisitta chloris
TCCTGGTACCTGGATTTTTAAAAGAACCCTCACCTTATTTTTGTCTTTACCTTCAGGGAAGACAGAGCTTTCCTCACAGAAAGGTGTTTAGAGATAGCTAGTATCAATTAAAATGCTGCTATAATCTTAAATCATAGAATCATAGAATCAACCATGTTGGAAGAGACCTCAAAGATCATCAAGTCCAACTCTAAATGACTTAGCAACACCTGGATTTTTAAAAGAACCCTCACCTTATTTTTGTCTTTACCTTCAGGGAAGACAGAGCTTTCCTCACAGAAAGGTGTTTAGAGATAGCTAGTATCAATTAAAATGCTGCTATAATCTTAAATCATAGAATCATAGAATCAACCATGTTGGAAGAGACCTCAAAGATCATCAAGTCCAACTCTAAATGACTTAGCAACAACTCAAAGTCTGCATTGATCATGTTTCTAGCTGTGTAACACCATTTTTTCAAACCTTTTATTAATTTGAGAAGTGCTGAAGTAGCCATAATTTTATTAACAACATTTAGCAAAAGGAGCACTCGTGATCTACAGAAAGGCTATTACCACCAGAAAAATAGCTCAGTTCTTCTTGAAAAGAACTTTCTGAATTCCTGTTTTTCCTTCTTTAATCTTCTCCAGGGAAAAAAAAAAATCTATCAGTGTGCAAGATAAAGGTTAGAAATGCACAGGAAATGGGTTATCACTAAAACTTCAGAGACTCCAAGGAACTGAGGAAAAAGGGTGCAAGCTAGAGCAGCTTAGCCTACCCAATTTCTCCAAGCCTGCCAGCAGGATAAATCAAAGGTGAGTTTTCCCATCTACTAATAAAACTGCCTTTCCTTGATGAAAGTTAACCAGATGTTTGGTGATGAATGTTCAGACGCCAAGATTTTTTTCCTAAGACAGGTGTAGCTCTTTCAATTGCAAACAAGCCTTATGTTTTATAATCTAAGAAAAAAAAGGAAAATGACAGATAAATAAATAACTTGGATAAGTAATATATCTAAGTCACATTTTCAAGTGTTCAAAACTACCAGGAATGTGGTTGGAAGATGGGAATTCTGTTTTCCTTAGACTCATATGGATATACATTTTTTAAATTATGTTTTCCAACCTCCACCCTCCAAGTAATGCCTAGAAAAATGCAGGAGTGTAAACCTAATTATGAATTTACATGATGAGGGAAACATTTAGGTTCATGTAAAGGCATACACAACTCAGCAGTTATTCCTGCAACTTACTTGGGAAAACTAGGATAAAAACCTGCTCATTCCAACATTACCTTCTCCCCCAGATGATGCAGAAGGCAGCTTAAGAGGGAACACCAGAGCTGGCCACCAGGCAGGCTGGTGGCTTTTCTTTTGAAGACCTACCTGCTATCCCATCCACTGCCTCAAGCAACAGGAGCCACACCTACAGCATTTCCCTGTGCACACGATGACAAACCTCCCAGCACAGCCTACTCACTGCATCATCTATCCTTGAAGAAATAAAAGGGAGGGTGGCAGCTGCCTGGGAGGAGTTGCCATTGTTGGGAGGGCACAGAACCATGTGATTCCACTGAACATTCTAGCACGGGGTGGGACGTGCTCAGTGCCTGGGAAGGGTGGAGTGGGAAGGTGGGACATGCGGGTCAGGAAGCTGTGTGGGTGTTATTGACAGCCTGAGTGAGTCTGGGCTGAGACCGTCGAAAGACAAAGCAGGTGGAGGAGGTTTGTGTGCAGCCTTTTACTCAGGGGCTTTCTGGTTGTGATGGTTGTGTTAGTGGGTTTCACAAACTCTAGTTTTTCAGTCATGGAGGTGCTTGTTTGAAGGAGGAGGTGCAGTGGGCAGTGCTGTTTCTCATCAGAGGGGGTGGTTTTGTGGGTTCTTGTGGGGCACTTCCCACTCCTGTGCTCTGCTGTGCTGCCATGACTCAGGCTCCAGTTCTCATTCTCCTGAACACCTGTGGCAACACCAGTTCTATGTCATATTTGTTAAAATTTAATAGCTGTTGTTCTCTTTCTTTTTTGAATCTTCTCATCCAGAGTTCACTCAGAGCCCAGGAGAGAAGTGGAAGAATCAAATCAGAGGATAACATGGATTGAAGAACTTGCTGAAGTGGGTGCTGTCTTAAGCTTTTTGTGTACTTAATTCAACATGGTTTGTGATGGTTTTGTGCTATACCTGTATCTTGAGTACACTGTAAGCAGGTGGCTTCATCAGTGAATGCAGTTCTTCTAATGATAGGACTGGTTTCCATGTTCTAGTTCTAAAATGACTCTATAGGATGGTGATGTAATCAGATGCTAAACATACACTGAACTTATGTGAGTTGTGTGTGCCTTAAATCTCTAGTCCTTGAATAGTGCAGCCAAGTACATTTTTCGGATCATTCTATTCCTTGTTTATTTTTCTGGTTGGTTTGTTTGCTTGGATTAGGTTATTGTTCTTAAAGCTACTCTATTATTCTTTATAAATTCTCATTTATTGAGTAGATAGTTCTGTTCCTTAGTAAAATCCACAGGATATAGGAATCTGAATCTTCTTAAGTCTTCTAAACTAGAGAAATCTTCATTACTCTCATCCCTGTTAATTTCTGCACCAAAAGTGAAAGATGGATAAAATTCCAAAAGATGAAGAAATTGGTCACTGTTTTGTGGATATCCATGGCTCAGAAGAGCCACTAAATGAACATGAGGAAGCTATTTTATGTGCTGTTTAGTGATAGCTGGTTAGCCAGGTGGCCTGCATAGAACTCCAGGCATAACTAGCACTCATTCTCCCCTTTGCAGAATTCCAGAAATTGTAGAGAAAATTGGGATTGTTACAGTGGTGATTTAGAAGACAAGGATTGGATTGCAGATCCATTGGGATTCAGGCATAGTAAATCTCACTGCTTTTCTAACAGCCTTGTTTATTATTATTAAGCAGTTTGGAAGGGGTAACTGAAGCTGGATAGTATGTGAAATTAATAGTACAATTTTTCTATATTGCCGATTGCAAAATGGAAATTATTACTAAAAGTAGTAAATCTTTCTAGGGTTTTTCATGTTTTTGGGTTGGGTGTTTTTGTTGGTTGCTATGTTTTGGGGGTTCTTTAGCATGTTTATGTCTTGTGGTCTGGGGTATGAAATGATGAATGGTGCCAAAATGGAAGTAAAATTTTGTGAGCAAGCAATAATATCTTCATCAGCAAATCAAGTTTTATTCTCATTGTGGCCATTAAAAACAGAAATAGTTCTGGAATTCCGGGAGGAGGTTTCTTCTGACTCATGATGTGTCTGTTGTATGGCTTTTTCTGTGATTTACAGTATGCTTGGTGTGTCTATTGGGGTTTGGGGTTTTTTTGTTTCTTTGTGGTTTGGCTTTTTCCCTCTAAAAGATGATGTGGATTTTGCTGTTCAATTCCAATATTTTGATACTGCTTTTCAGTAAAATTATTTTTTAGGTCCAGAATACATTTTATTTGATGTTTTAAATACAGATTTGGATACAAAACTGGAGACATACTTGTTTCATTTTAATGCTATATCTATCAATTTGAAGGTCAGGCTATCTGAAAGAATAAATTGAACATACTGTGTGTGTCCCTAGGTTGTTTTTCCACTGCTTAATTTATAGTTCTGGGTGTTGTTTGATTTTAAGCAAATTTTACCCTACCTGCTGTGTTAAAGCCTTAAGACTGCCATTGTTTAGTCACAAATTAAAAATTTCACAGGCAACAAAACTTGTGAGTCTGTGTGCAGTTCTAAGTCTGCTTGGAGCTTCCCTTAATTAAGCCATGTAGATGTGCTTTGGCATTCAAAGACTGGCAGGATGAAACCCTCTTCCTGCCTGGGCTGTGTTCATACATGATTAATACAAACACAACTAGAAGGGTTCTGTTTGTAATTTTTAGAGCATAGGTGTTTTTAAGATTTAGGTAGGGGGGTTTTGTTCAGAAGGAATAGTAAGAAAAATAAAAATATTAAACACAAATTAAGATCTTAAGGGTTACAGTTGTTTGGGGGTTTTTTTGTTTTGATTTGGTTTTGGTGGTGGTGGTGATGGTTTTGTTTGCTTGTTTGGGATATTTTCTTGTAGTTGCTTTGAAACAATTATAGCAAAAAGTTATATATTCATGTTTGTAGAAAAATAATGGGGGTTTGTGAGTGATTTTAGATCACCTAGTTTTGTCAGTCATACAGGAAGCAGAAGGTTGCTGGGAAAGTTCCGCGTGGGGAAGCAAACGGCCGACTCAGTATGAGTGATAAAGCTCCAACTTTATTGTCCAACAGGCTCTTTTTTATACAGTGCATGACAAGCATATAATTATCAATCATTTATAATTGGCTAAGCTCTAAAGATAGCATTCAGGTACTCTCCCTACTTGCAGTTACAGCTGTGAGGATTCTCTCTTACTTTGTCAGGCTTGGCTGCATTCTTAGCTGTTTGTCTCAAACTTGTTTGTCTCACCCTCAAGGACAACTTACCCCTGCCATCTGCCCAGCTGAGTTACTCCCTATCTATATATAAGTTACTATCTCCAGAGCCTTGCTTGGACACTACATTTCCAGATGCATTCCCAGGACTGTGTCCTTGCTCTTTTTAGCCTTCCCCAGGTGCGTTCCCAGGACTATGTCCCCGCTCTCTTAGCCATTCTCCAACAGAAGGTATTATGGGCTAAAACAAGGTCAAATACTGAGTGGATTTTTTAGTAATCGACTCATTTAATGCTAGTTTGTTTCTGTAGTGTACTGAAATGTATAGTGCCATAACTGTGGTAAAGCTCTGAGTCACTTTTGAAAAGTGGGATTTAGTTATGATGAAAACATTCCAGAGCAGCACAGTGTCTAAAGTGCTGTGTTTCTGGTTACTTATGACTCAGCAGAGGAACTGCTGGACATTTCAGAGCCCTAGGTGCAAAATCCTGTTGGTCATGTGAAACATCCCAGAGTAGAAGTAGCACTGAGTTCAAGTTTGCCAGACATACTGACCAGTGATGATAGAGTCCTAAGAGTGGCAAATAAATAATGTGAACCATCACTTTGTCTCCCAGTGTTCCATTTGCTTGGGTGCTTTTTTTACTTTTACCCCCCTTTTTATAACATGAACCCAGACTCTTACTGCCACAAGAACTGGAAGAACTCTACCTATTCAGTCATATATATTATATT
Organism: Acanthisitta chloris; assembly: GCF_000695815.1. NCBI lineage: Eukaryota > Metazoa > Chordata > Aves > Passeriformes > Acanthisittidae > Acanthisitta > Acanthisitta chloris. Next base: position 11,396 of record NW_008669333.1, read on the forward strand.
GTAAAACGTGGAGATTAGTAGAGCAAATTCAGCCAATTGTCTTCCACCTAGGGATTAGAAATGGGAAAAACCTGTTTTAGAAAAAAACCGTCTTTAAATATATCCATATTTCTCTTAGCAGCAGTCATTGTTTGGTGAGAACATAAGTCTGCAATTGCCTGGAATCACAACTGGTATGATATCCAGATGCAGTTCAGCTGAATAAAGCATGTGCTGTTACATCAAAATTCCAGTTCAGACAAAATTCCCCCCAGGGCTATCAAAGGCAGTGTGCTTTAAGGAAGACCTAATTGTTCCTGAGTTGCACTGCAAGGCTCTGTGCCGTTACTGCCTACCGGTAACTTCGGTGGAGGATTAGGACGGCTCTGACTGCCCATCTGCTGTGATTTTAGGGAGAAAGTTTGGTTAGTACTTGAGACAGCAGGTCACATTTCAGTGTGGTTTAGAGGTACGGGATCCGGCAGAGACGTGAAACTAGGAATGCTCAGTGAGGAGGCGCTGTGTGCCAGCTGGGGAATTAGCTCAAATGGTAGAGCGCTCGCTTAGCATGCGAGAGGTAGCGGGATCGATGCCCGCATTCTCCATTCGCTTTTCACCGCACTGCCAGCAACATTGAATTTCTTCAACTATTCTCAATTTCTTTTTAATTTTGAAAAGAGAGGCTTGTAAGCATCGGTTTTATCTAAAATTAGGGTATCTTCCTGCACACACACACAAAGAAATAAATTCCCGTTAACTGGTGCTTATGCGCAATATGAATGATTTAAATATACACATTATGAATGATTTAAATTGTTAATGTTGATCAAAGATGAGCTTTTTTTTCTTTTTTTAGGTGCAAATTATTTTCTTATATTAAGGAAGAAGGTGAATTGAACTGTGAGAGACTGAATGTCACTTGAAAGTCAGGTAAGGGGCAAGTGTGTCCTGCCCACCCTAGGTATAACCAACAGGTTATAGGTAGTTGGAGAGACAGTAATCCTATGGTGAATTGATGGTTATAGACATTAGATTTTCTCATAAACGATTTCACTAACTTTCTGTGTCTGCTCGCATTAAAATTCAATGCACTTGCAAGGGACAGAAATTACCTTTTTGCTACCCTTACAGGGTTAACAGCATTAGTATGAGATTCGCTTATGAGGAAATCGTTTTTCAGCGAGTGCACAAGTGTAGCCTGTTAGTTGAATATGCCTTTGCCGGTTTTACTTGGCGCAGGAAATGGTCTGTATTAACAGCAATAGGTGTTCTCCCACATACATGAACAATTTATAGAAGAAAAACCGAACGCCGGAATAGCTGCAGGCGTTTAAAACGATGGAGAATGCGGGCATCGATCCCGCTACCTCTCGCATGCTAAGCGAGCGCTCTACCATTTGAGCTAATTCCCCTGCCCTAGGGGCACCAAAGTCAGATTTTGTTCCGCTGAATCACAGCTTGGCTGCGCCGCCTCAAACGGCTTTGTTGAGTCAGTCAACTTGCTTATTAACACTGAATCATTCGCCTAAAATTCAGCATATCCACTTGATACATGAGAAGAACGACGGAGAGGATTGGGATTGTTTTAACTCTCTTACAGTGCAGATACTGAAAGACTTGTAAATGTAGAAAGTCTACTTTTAAAAGTCACTGAAGCGCAATGAGGTTTTTCTTCTCCTTGTTTTCCCAAGTCCTTAGTTCCCATTAGTTACTTTAGTTTCTTAAGTTCCTTTTCCAGCTTTATTTATATTTCCAGATTTATTTTCAGGCATTGCAATAGGTTGCTGAGGGAGGTGGTGGAATCACCATCCCTGGAGGTGTTCAAGAGGCTGTCCTGGCTCTGACCAGGACAGGGTTAACTTTTGCAGCAGCCAGGAAGGGCACACTAGGACCTTGGGGTTATTCCATACCACCTCATGCCATACAGAGAGGATGGAGGGGGCAAGGGTTACCCTTTGTTCATGCTGGTTCAGTCGGGCGTGGTGTGTGCGGGTGGGCAGCCCTGGGCTCCGCGTGGTGAGCGATCACATGTGAGTTGTTCTCCTGTCTTGTGCACTGTGTTATTAATACAGTTGTTACTGTTCATTTTCTTTCTTTATTGCTGTTTTCTTCGTGAATTGTTCTTATCTCAACCCATGATCTTTAGCTTTAGTGCCTTCAATTCCCTCCATCCCATTGCAGGGGAGTGAGCAAGCAGCACATGGTCTGGGGGTTTTCAGTGGGAAGTCTAAATTGGGGAATACCATTGCTAAACCATGACAGAGGTGCCTGGATCTGTCGCTGGGTGATGTGGTTTAGTGGTTACAGTGGCAGTGCTCGGGGGACAGTTGGACTTTGATCTCTTCCAGCCTTGACAATTCTATGATCATATGATTCATTCTATGATTTTCTAATATGCTGTAAATAAATGATGAATAAGTGGTTTAAAAGTTCTTGTTTATCACAGTTTTTGGAGAAAGAATTAATTTAGATATTCCTGAGTTGTATTCTAGGTATTTCTACCTTTTTTTAGTCATTTTGATTATTCAATTAAAGTAGTATTGCATCTCAGATATACAGGATTACTAAGAACATTTCAGGAATATAAAAATTAAAGTGTAGTCATACTAACTGACTTTGCAGTAAGCAGCACACTGGCAAAGCTCTGTTCCCTGGTTATTAAATCAAATAATGCTTTCTGGATTTCAAGAAGGAAAAAGTAGTTTACACTGAGAGTGATTACACTGCCATATTCTGTTTAAATGCAGAAGAGTAGGTTCTGCTAACAATAATGTAATCTGACAATACACGTGCTGGAGGTTTTCTCTAAGGGATTTAACTTACTGGGTGATATCATCCAGTCAAAAGAAAACAATTTACAAAATTGATTATCAGCTGGTTACAACTTGTCCTAAGTAAGGTAGTACTGCAAATCTATTACAATCCAAATTCAGGCCAAGGTGTGGAACTAAAACCACAGTATCACTGCAGACATTCTCCTGGAATTTAAATATTCTCCTGCCTACCTCAGTCTCTGCACAATAAAATGAAAATTTGTTCTTAACGCTTCTTGCAGTATATTGCTACTGACTTTATCTACCTCACTTGAGTAAACTCAAGGGGGAAAGCAAATACACAAAAGTGGTTTCAGTCCTTCTCACAGGCACATGTGTATCTCAGGCTCACTGATGGCTCACTGCATGCCTGTGGCTGGGATATCTCCCATATCATGTTCCATGGGGTTCAGCCCTGTGTACAATTCCCTTTATCTCCCCTCTGCAGTTTGAGCCATTATGAAAGTGGCAGATTACCTCTCCCCGTTTTTCACTACCTCATCTCACTCTGCTGCCACTGAAAAGGCCTAAAATTTCACCCATTTGACTCACAGAAAAGCAGGTTATTTCATGCCAAGGTCAGATAAGGGTGAGGAAAGATCTCTGCAATAGTACTGTTTTCAGCAATTAAAGTGACAACCCACTGTTTTGTGATCTTGAATTTGTTGTAATTACTAAGTTTTGGTGTAAGATGGTGAGTAATTTCTTAACTTGGTTGGGAGAACTTCCTTACCTACATGTCTGAAAATAACCTGATTTTTTTAAATTCCATTTTAAACATTTTCTTAAGGTGTTTCAGCCATGGAAGCTTTGTGTCCACACACTTTCATTTAACACAGATCACGCTGATGCATCTCTTTGTCAATACTAACATAAACCGATATCGGTTGATTTAATCAGGTTTGACTTTTGCATTTTAGATGGTCTTCTTAGGGGACATCAGGGCAAATACGAATCATACATTATTTTCCAGCTGCTCCAGTCTGTGATGTGGCTTCTTCATTCAACATAGAAGCAGCAGCTCTCCTCTTCAAAGGGCGAATCTAGTGTGAGTTGGGTGGCACTACAAGGCTGCAGGGCATGAGTTCGTCATGCAGGTTAGCCTGAAGTGCCTTAACACGTTACTCTGGTTTATCACGTTACTCTTTTGTCATCTTGGGCAGAAACGCGGACGAGCTGAAGGTCAAATGGCAGTGAGTGTTCTGAGTGGCTGTCCTGGGGTCACTCCCCGTGGTAAACGAACAGGAGTGAAGGGAAAGCGCTTGGCACTGTGGCTGTTACACTCTACAGTGACAGGGTACGACGGATTTGCACGGGGGGAATTAGCTCAAATGGTAGAGCGCTCGCTTAGCATGCGAGAGGTAGCGGGATCGATGCCCGCATTCTCCACTCTCGGTTTTGTTCGTGGGGGAAGGACAAATGCTGACATCTACGGGTCCCTTTTAATGTTGGAAGTTTGGAGTAAAATTCATTCTCAACTAGAATAAATTGAAACCATTAATCCATAACTCGTACTTAAGAAGATAATTGAATTTCATAGCGTGAAAATCAAATTGCCGCAGTGTAATTTTTCCTTTCAATTGCAAGCAATAAACTTAGTTTTTTAATATATGCACACACACGAAACACTTCTGCTTTGCCTTGCTTCTTACTACGTGATTCGGAAACACTAAGTGAAATACTACGGAATTATTACTTGACACTCGCTTTGGAATCGGTTTCATTTGTGAACGGAGGGGCCAGAACAAGCGAGAAAATCACGTTCTGGATGCGACCACTGCGAGGATCGGAGTTCTCTGGTCCTCCCCGCCCTTACTGTGGGGGGAATTAGCTCAAATGGTAGAGCGCTCGCTTAGCATGCGAGAGGTAGCGGGATCGATGCCCGCATTCTCCAGCGTTTTCTTGACCGGGAGACGTTATACACGCAAGTACAAACTAGCAAAACAAAATACATATGTAGCTTGTCTACGAAAACGTTTTGGTTTTAAGTGGACTAATACTGATGTTTTTCTTTCTTTTACACCAAAATCAGGTTTATATAACTCTCTGTGTCAATCCTCTGTTGTAACTGTTGACTTTTCCTGGACAATTTAAGTCAAATTTAGCAGGCTGAGAATTCTGCAGTGTGGCATTTTTTCCAGGCTTTATGAAATACAACTTGTTGTAGGTTTAACCCCAGCCAGCAACCAAACACCGTGCAGTCACTCGCCCACTCCCCCAGCAGTGGAATGGGGGAGAGAATTGGAATGGTAAAAACTGGAAAACTTGTGGGTTGTGATAAAGATATTTTAACAGGGAAATCAAAAGCCACACACAGGGAAAGCAAAACAAGGAATTAATTCACTGCTTCCCATGGGCAGACAAGTGTTCAGCCATCTCCAGGAGAGCAGGGCCCCATCATGTGTAATGGTTATTTGGGAAGACAAATACCATCACTCCAAACATACCTCCCTTCCTCCCCCTTCTTATACTGAGCATGATATCATATGGTGTAGAATATCCCTTTGGTCAGCTTGGGTCATCTGTCCCAGCTGTGTCTCGTCCCACGTTCCCATGCATCTCTAACATCCTTGCCACTGTGGCAGTATCGGAAGCAGAAAAGGCCTTGGCTCTGTGTAAGATCTGCTCAGCAATAATAAAAATATCTGTATTATCAACCCTGTGCTCTGCATGAATCCAAAACACAGCCCCACACTAGCCAATGTGAAGAAAATTAACTCTACCCCAGCCAAAACCAGCACACAACAGATGAATGATGGTTAGAGACCTAAATTAGGATGCTGTCTTGATCACACGGTGGAAAAGAGCAGTTTAGGAATGCTTGTTCTTCCCCAGCTGTTCATTGTGATCCCTGCCCAGATACATAGGATCTTCTTTTCATTAATGATCTTTATGAAGCTGTAGTATGGTCTGGATTGGTCAATTTAAGTTTATGGGTTAAAGCTGTCACCTCTGTCCCCCCCATGTCTGTGTCCTAGAAAGCACACTACAGCATCTGTCTTTTAGCTGTGGCCTGTGTGCGGGTTATAATTGAGCTCCTTAGCCTTCTCTCCTACTTCCATTTTGCATAGCTGCTTTTAAGAGGCTAATACCTGCCACGCTTGTGTTAGAGCTTCAGAGATAACCTTGACAGTCTAACTGATTCACTGATTTCCCTCTAAAACCTTATTAATTTCTTCTGATCCTCTTCCAGACGTTGTGTGTTTGTGCTGGTTTGAGCTGAAGGCTCAAGTGGCGCACTTCCCTTGGACCCTTCTAGAAGCAGCTGCACAGCAAGTATAACTTTTTAGATCCTGGAGACCAGTGCTGCTAAATCTGTTGCATCTCAAGTGTTAAATAAGCACCTCACAGTGTGCAAAAAGACCTACTTATTACTTCACATCTGTCTGTTCATGGCCAAGGGAGAAAATGCACATGGAACTAGCAAAAGTTACTATTTCACTTCTTGGCATGTCTTTGGAGGCTGAAAACTTAACCTTCCCCTTGAACTCTTGGCCATACCTAAAAAACTGTACTTGTCTTAAGTGACTACTTTCAGTATGAGTAGTAGACAGAAGATGCCTAGAATGGTCATACTAAATGCCAGTGTTGTGATCATAATCTGGGATGTGCTTATAGCTGATGTGTATGCACTAATTTTCAGCAGGGTTATTCTCAGTGCACACTGTGTTCTTCTCACACAAACATCCTTTAGCAAACCTATCTTACGAAAAATGATTTTTACTCTTTGAAACGTGATTCCTTATCTCATCAACTGCTCTAAGAAGTGTGAACAAAAGATAATTTAGATACTCAGGAATATCTTACTATGAGTCTTTCCATAAATAAGAAAAGACTCATCATTCTTTCAGGATGAACACTGAGTATATTCCAAGATCACTTCAAATAAGCAAACAGATAATTTTCTTTCCCTCTTCATGAAGTGAAGGCAGAGTGCAGTTTGGAGTATTTCTCAGTAACATCCACTTTGAAGGGTTATGCAAGGATTCTATCCTGCTTGTTGCCCTTAAATAAAACAGACCATATAGAGCAGTTGTGCTGCTTTGTACGGCTGAGGAAGGTCTACATAGCACTGTACTTTTCTAGAAAAAAATCACCAATACCAGGCACTTGGGAATATTATTGTTTATCCCAGGGGAAATTGTTTACTTATTTGGGTTATTTTCACATATACAGTTAAAACAGTGTTAAGCTTGCTTTAGCTTCCTGATCACCTGGGGCTTGTCTTTTCAATTATTGAGAGGAAGCTGAGAACAAGAAGTATTTAGATGTATTTCTACAGCTAGACCCTGCATTGCTGAAAAACTGGATCATGTCCATAATGATGTTTACTTTGTATTCATTTGTTTATATTGATGTCAGTTTAGCTGGAGTGCTTATCTGTCTTGGAGATTCCGTAAGGCTCTTCTAATAAGGGTCACAGAGACAGTTATTTTATCTTTAAAGTGACAGGAACTGTGTGATCCTGGTATGTAGGTCTTACACAGTGCAGGAACGTAAGTGGAAATGTCAATCAAGCAGACGTTGTCAGGACTGATTAGAAAGATAATGTAAGGAGATGCCCAGTTAATAAAAAAAATGGTGGTCACTGCCCCTAGAAGTTTTTAAGAGGCATCTGGATCTGGCACTGGAAGATATAGTTTAGGGGCTACAGTGGAGTGCCAGGTTAACAGTTGGACTTGATATTAAAGGTCTCTTTCAACCTTGATTCTATGATTCTATAATGTTCTTAGAGCTTCACTGTTACCAAGTACAAGCTTAAGAATTTAATGGTTGTTCTTTGCATTCTGAAAGACGGACTAAGAACTAGCTGGATATTAGAAAGATACTATCTTTCTTCATAGAATCACAGAATCGGCCAGGTTGCAAAAGACCTCAAAGATCGAGTCCAACCCTACTGTGGTAACTAGACCATGGCACAATGTGCCACATCCAGTCTCTTCTTGAAAATCTCCAGGGATGGTGAATCCACCACCTCCCCAGGCAGCCCATTGCAATGCCTGATCACTCTCTCCATAAAAAATCACTTCCCAGTATCTAACCTAAACCTTCCCTGGCAGAGCTGGAGTCTGTGCCCTCTTGTCCTACTGCTGGTTGCCTGGGAGAAGAGACCAACCCCCACCTGACTACAAACTCCCTTCAGGTAGTTGTAGAGGGTGATAAGGTCTCCCCTGAGCCTCCTCTTCCAGGCTAAACAACCCCAGCTCCCTCAGCCTCTCCTCATAGCACTTGTGCTCGAGTCCCTTCACCAGCTTCATTGCTTGCATCTGGACCCGCTCCAGCACCTCAATATCCTTCCTGAGCTGAGAGGCCCAGAACTGCACACAGTACTCAAGGTGTGGCCTCACCAGCACCGAGTACAGGGGCAGAATCACCTTCCTAGTCCTGCTGACCACGCTGTTCTTTATCCAGGCCAGGATGCCATTGGCCTTCTTGGCCCCCTGAGCACACTGCTGGCTCATGTTCGGCTTTCTATCCAAACCCCCAGGTCCCTTTCTGCCTGGCTGCTCTCCAGCCACTCTGTCCCCAGCCTGGAGAGCTGCAAGGGATTGCCACCCATATGTACATGTACTGAAAAGCAAAGGTACTGTGTGACCAAAACAGACATAAGGACATAAATACCAATGCAGGTAGCTACCCTAACCTTACTATATCGTTGGAGGTTGGAAGCTTATCTCACTCGATGGCTGTTTTGTGCCTGAATATGTAGGCTCAATTCTGTCTTAATTCTCACTGGCTTTAAATTATGGATGTAGTAATGTGCAGTTATGTTCTGGAATGGTATTTGGATTCTCTTGATTCAAGTCTGAATCTGGTGCTGCTAGAAAAGACTGGCAACTGGAAAAAATTGACTAAGAACTAGAAGGGGAAAAAAAAGTCTTCCCTGGCTCCCAATTCAGTAAGCTTGTGCCAACCATTTCTTAATCAGTGAGGGGCCTGTTGTGATTACTACTTTTGCGACTAGGGAAA
>NW_008669333.1:20168-33055 GCF_000695815.1 Acanthisitta chloris
AGCATTGGGCACCAAGAGAAAACAGCATTTTAGTATCTCTAAGAATTAGACAGCTTACAAGTCAGAAAAAACTTGCACCAGGACTACTGTCTAGTAACCCTCCTACACCAAATTATATGTATTTTTAGGAGTTTAGACAGTATTGGACCTAGTTGTTTCTGTGCTTCTCAAAGCAACTTATTACAAATAACTGCTGCCAGTAGGCTTACAACTTTATGCACTTTGTAGAATGTATAGAAGACCTTAATGCCTTTCTTCTGTGTTGTTTCTGATGTTAAGAATATCAGGTTTCTGGCAGGCATGCTTTCCCCTGATTGCCTATTCCAGTCTTTAAATGACTCAGGTTTTTAAGATGAGCTTAATTATAATTACTAACAGCAAAGGGTAAATACAGCAGTAAATTATGATATAGTTTGAGACTATTACATAGAGTAAGGAAAATATTGTCAATTTAAGTAAATTACTTTAATCTTTCTTTTGCTTTGTGTAGATTTCAAATTAGGATGTGAATATGTGAATAAGATATTGTAATTGTTTTTTGTAAGAAAAGACTGTGTACATGCATTTCCATTTTACCTAATTACAGAGTAACACTTGCAGTCCAAAAAACCACTACAAAAAGAGTTGACTTGTTTTCAATCAAGTACTACATACAGGCTTTCAGAGCCACCTAGTGGGATTAATCTGCAAGTAACCCTGTAAACTCTGAATAGAGTAATTCCTAATGAGCATTTTACTTTTAAAAAACCCCAAACAATACACAACAAAAATCCACCAACGAACTAGAACATGGTGAATTAAGAGTCATCTTAACTCGAAGCTGAAACTCGTTTTGCACACAAAAATTTCTCCCGTTTCCTAGAACACTTGGTTGTGGCTATACAATTCAATAAGCATTAAAAATTTGCAAGTAGATGAACAGCCCATTTTCTGTTTTACAGTAATAGTTTCCATACTGACAGGCAATTTTAATTTGAGGAATTTTTCTGATGTATTCAGATGCATCACTAATTGAATTTGGTTTTTTTAAACAGCAAATCAACTTTCTTCAGCTCGAAAACATATGTAAGTAACTTTGTTGGTGCTGGGTTGTCTGTGACAAAGGAGGTACCAAGTAGTTCGGAAGGAAAGTCTTATAGCTATGAGAGTGAAAAACAGGGGACAGAAGGGTTTATCAACTGAGTAAGTACTTCAGAGACCTGTGTAAATGAAAAAGATACGCAAGATATGCTTTCAGGAACTAAAAAGCTTAGAACTGTAACAGTCTCATGTAAAAGGCAGATATAGTAATTGTGAACTAACAGTATAGTACAGTGGGGAAAGAAAGACAACATAATGAGATTGTTGTTTTCTAAGCAAAATACAGAAATAATAACATGGCAGAGAGGAAAATAAGATCCTGTAAGACAAGTGCCATGAGAGAATTCGTGATCCTGGCATTTAAGGGAGTTTGCAAGTTTATTTTACAGACTTCTTTTGAAGAGAAATGTCAGGCTCATGGAATCTCAGCTTACCTGTGTCTAACTTTTAAGCCCTGAGTTAGGGAACCTAGACTTCCTCCACAGAAAAGCACAACATAAACTACATCCTTCCAGTCCTTAAAACCCAGGAAGGTGGGGTAATAGTGACGTGTATAGTAATGAACAAGACTGGGGAGAGATGACTGTGGCTTAAATTTGATGCTTCCAACAGACACTATTTTTACCATAGGATAGACTTGAATTTCTTCCTTCTACCGAAAAGCAAATCACTGAAAATTCAACCACAGGTAAACAGTATCTTGGTCATATAATGAGCCAGTAGCAATAAAAAATAGGTTTTAAGGACCCATCTTTTTGGGGAAAATTGCTTCCCTTCTGCTGGAAGCAGCAGCACAGACCACAGGAGTGCAGTAACTGAGAACATCTACCCTGGCTAGAATGTGGGAAGATTTTCCAGTCATGCAACTGGACCTTGTTCTTTCAGGACCGATTCCATGCCATTACACCAAAGGTGAGTATCCTAATTTATCCATACTTAAAATTGCAGTACGGAAACGTGGTTTCAAGTAGAATCTATCTGCCCTTTTTTACATAGAGGATACTACCATAGTACACTCATGTAAAAGAAAAAACCTTTCATGCTCTCACAAAAGTGCCCAGCATAGGATATGTGAATTTTCATTTGAAATGAATGCTAAAGAGTCCTTTTAAGTGAAATAACTTTATTTCAGATCACAGCAATACTAATAATCAAACTGCAGTTACTAAAAGGTCATTTAATATGAATTTTTACAATTCAATTTGAAATACATGCAACATCATTAGCATGTTCTAGGAAACCTCATAAAACACATAGCACTTGACATATTAGTAATTACATTTAGCTAAAATGTAAATAGCATTATTCAGATGAGGATTTTTTAGGTCCTCTGCAATAACTTTGCAATGATAGAAATGTCACTTAATCGTCACTGCACTTGTCATTCCAAATGATAGCCCAAATCTTGAAACTGGCAGGCTGGCAATAGTAAGGCAAAGTAAAGCCATAACAGTTGGCTAGCAAGGAAAGGCTGTGCCTGTCACAGCAAGTGATAGTCTCAAATCTCTCAGATCTTGCAGACTGACACTATCTTAAGTAAGGCAAAGTAGAAGTCCTGACAGCAGGCTTGCAAGGAAGGGCTAACTTACAGCAGTCTAACTGTCTTTCCAGTCACAGTCAAGAAGTCCTCATCAGCCAAGGCACGAAGTGCTTCTTCAAACATTTCCTTTGTGACAGCCTAAAAGAAAAGACACAAATCAAATAAAGATGGGGGAATACTTCCAAAACAGTGAAAAGGCCTTACTTTCTACCAATTTTGTTATATTTTCTTTTTTAAGTTTTCATTTGTTCTTTTTGCAACTTGAAACCTGACCTGGAACCCTGAAGCTGAGTTTGCTAATTTAGAAGCCAGAATAAACTAAGATACAGCAGATTAAACCCATTTATCTGCAGTAGAATTAGCTTTCTAGTCACTTCAGCAGAAAAAAAAATCAAGTTTCCCTTTCCCTCCACATGCTGATTTGGAAAAACATGCTTTTAAAAAATAACAAAAATGCAAAAACAAAGCGGCAAACTTACTGTATCAGACTGTGCTCGGAGATCATCGAAAAGCTGTTGATACTTCATGGATGGTGTTTTACCCTTTGACTGGATAAGCTTCCTTAAAGCTTGAGCCAACTCCTCTTTCCGCTTACGAGCTGTTGCACTCATTCCTTATAAAAGGAAAGAAGATACCTTTTAGTAATCAGCTAAGGAGTAGAGTTACATTTTCAAGTTACAAAAGCTCAACAGCAGCCCAGCTTTAACACTGGAAACACAAACCTGTAGTAAGAATGGATATGTCCACAATTCCTGTCCGTGGATCAGTGGCAGATTGTTTCAGTGCTTCCCGATGGAGGCGTTTTGCTTCCTCTACATCAACTGTTTGAACCTTCTGAGAAAAGCGAACTTTAGCGTGCGCCTCTGCCAGCCGGATCAGGGACTCGAGCTGCCTGGGATACGCAGAAACCATTCCCCTGCCACTTCCAATCTTCCTCATGTCCACATATGCCTGAAAGAGACAGTTGTTAACTAGTTCAGTAACTTGTTATATTTATTCCCCCCTCTCGTTTCAGAATATGCATGATCCTGGCAAGCCAAATACTGTATTTCTGCTCGGACACCTTTGCAATTCCTCTGTGATGACAGATAACCACATCACATTACTTCTTTCTGTTATAAAGCAACTAGGCCATGGTAATCAAGTTTTCAGTCACTTTAAGAACATAGGACCAGTCTTACATAGCAGTAATTCCATCTACCATGACACATCCATTTCAGTATGATTTTATGCTTTTTATGTGATGGAACCAAACCAACACACCTGAAAGCTAAACATTATAGAGTACAGAACAACTAATCTGATCCCTCTTTCCTTTTAAATGTTGGTGGGTTTTAGAGACTTTTTAACAGACCTTAGAGAAAAGTTACATGTAGAAAGAAAGCATACATACTAGGGAATCTGACCACTTCTGACAAGTCAGGAAAGATTCTGAACACCTTTAACAGCAATTTCTTTACCTCAATAAGGGCTTGGCTTGCTTCTTCACTTAATCTGGGATTTACATAACTACGAGCATATGCAATGTAATCCCTCAATACTGCCATATCCATGTATTCCTCCTCTATCTTTTCTTCACTTTGGTAGTACAGTGAAACCAGATGGCGAGCCAGACGTCTGTCATAAGCTTCATCTCGTGGATCCAGCATCAAAAAGATCAAGTCAAATCTGAATGGGATAGAATCCAGGATTAGTGGTCATACTTTCTTGTGAATTTAAGTACTTGTTTTAGGTGGCTTGACTTAACAAGTACAGGTGGGAGGCACTAGACTGTTAATTCCTGCTCTTAAGTGTAAGTTGCTCTATTAAACTGAAAAATTTTCTAGCATTTTTAAAGTACAGAACAGCCCAATGGATTTGCTTTCATCCTGTGGACTTGCAGTTTTGAAAGCAAGGTACAATGTGCAAAATTCAGATTTCATGTTCAAGGCTGACAGTTTTTGTTTTCTTAAAAAACCCCTCCCACTCCAAAAAAAGCACACCAGCCACAAACAAAAAAGATCTGACACACACAATGAATGCACAGAAAAAGCTTGCGGCTAAAGAAACTGCCCTGAAAGGCAACAGCAAACAGGGCACATGCCTAGTTATTTTATGCCATAAGCAAACATAAGTAAATAAAGTATGTGTAAGTAAAAAAGCAATTGCAGTTTAATCCTGAAGAAAACAGTTTATAATTTTACAAACGGTATGTTCAACTATAGGCAGACATGAATAGTGTTTAATTTTTGCCAGCCAATCATAAATTCAATAAATGGTGGAACTGAGATGCTGCTCAAGCCTATTTCATCTAGTATAGCTGCACTAAGGTACCATTTGTCACTAGGTGGCTAAAGTAAGCAGTTCTTAATTGAAATCTGAGCCGTAAGTGTTCACAGGATATCACGTGTATCATCAGTGCACTTCAAATTTCCAGTTAGTGCAGGAATTCCTAACAATTCCCACAAGATGCAACTGGAGCCCATAGTTCAAACTTCTGTCAGCAGACACTAAATGTGGCTCTAACGGCTGATGCCCAAAGGACTAGGTAGCACTGCTATCTCCCCAGCTGAATTTTACAGAACATGAAGCAGGCACAGATCTTCAGGTTCTACCACCTCTGCTCCAAGTTTCCTGATCATCAGTGTTTCACTTCACAAGTTTTACGGAGCTAAGAGAAACATCCTGAATTTTTGTTGAAGTTACCCATAACCTAAGTTTCAGAACAACTCTCTTCTAGGAGATGATTATGAAACAACAACATGGAATTAAATAAAGAGGCCCTACAGATCTTACCACATCTGCTGTTTGAGGTTAATGGGTAAATACTAAAAGGCAGTTCTCTGCTCACCTAGAAGCTGCAAGCCTTTAACATAAGTGCTATTAAAGTTTTCCACTACACTGCAAAAAACGCACTCATTCTGTTCTACTTTATTTAATCATTTTCACAAGAGGAAGTAGAACATCTCATCAAAAATGAGACATGCAAGGCAGGAGTTCAGTACCTTGACAACAGCGTATGAGGAAGCTGAATGTTTTCAATAGTAGTCTTTTTTGGATTCCACTGTGATTCTATGGGGTTAGCTGCTGCTAGGATAGATGTACGAGCATTCAACTGGCAAATAATTCCAGCCTGTCAAAATGAAAAAAAACTTCAGACACCAGCTGCAGCTATCTGCCACCAAAACCTTTCCCCCACCCCCATGTTCATGAGGTCACTAATATTATTAGATGGGTTCTGCAGTAAAAACCTGCATTGCAAAAGCCTTTGAGTAAAGCAAGAGCAAGAACCTCTAGGAATACTTCAGTCTGCTAACAAAGATATAAACAGACATTTACCTTTGCAATGGAGAGTGTCTGTTGTTCCATCACTTCATGTAGAACTGATCTTGTGCTTTCATTCATTTTATCAAACTCATCGATGCAGCAAATGCCGTTGTCACTGAGTACTAGAGCACCTGTCTGTAGAACCAGCTGCCTTGTTTCTGGATCCTTCATCACACATGCAGTGAGACCAACTGCACTTGAGCCTCTGCCAGAAGTATACTGGCCTCGAGGAACCAGGTTAAACACATACTGGAGGAGCTGTGATTTACTAGTACCAGGATCACCACAGAGAAGGATGTTGATCTCTGCGCGAAAATTACCTCTTCCTGTGTGAGTAAAATCCTTTCTTGAGCCCCCAAAAAGCTGAAGCAGAATACCCTATAAAAATCAAATCATCACCTCTTGTATAGTTAACAGAGCAAGTACAACTCTTCAACCAAAACATCTAATAAACTGAAATACTGATAAAATAAACACAACCTGGACATGAAAGGAAAGATTTTAAATTGGTTTTAGATGTATTTAAAGGGTTTATTCTTTACAGACATCCTCAATTCCAGTTCATTGCGAACATACAGTTTAAGTAGAAGCTGAGTTGATAGGACCTAGCAGTTTGAGTCTGAAGTTAGATTTGTTCCAAAACTTATGTAATCAGTAGATTTGGTAACAAATGCTACTGACAACAGAAAAAAACTACTGTTCTCCCTAAGGCTATGTTTAATCTAGGACCATATTACCTCTTTCAAATCATTAGAAAAGTGTCATTTTTAAGAGCGTTTTAGTCAAGACAAATCAAGTATCATTTTCTTTTAAGGAAAACTGCTTTATTGCCTTCACAACATTAAAGTTCTTTTCTTGCCTGTAGAGATGAAGTTTAAGGTCTTTGATTTCACTGGAATCTACCAACAGTTCCTCCCTTATGTTTCCTAAAGAAAGCATGTGCTTGCAGTGCTAGTCAAGAAATTAACTAACTGCCAGTATTTTGAAAGTACTAGTTGTATGAACTTCTAACTTTATCAGACAGAATTATCAAGGATGATTTTTTCTTTTTCAAATGTAGTAGATTAAAAATTCACTATTTTCCAGTATTGTTTCTGTATTTGCTTTCTCTAGCAGCAGATATATGCTGGAAAGTCACTGAAAAGAAGTGCTAATCAGTGACAATGATGGCTCAAAGCAACAAGGAAAATCATACACCACATAAAGCCTCTGCACAATTTCTTACAGCAGAGAAACCTCGTGGAGGCATGCAGTGAGCTATTTGTACTAGTTCTGTTCTCATTCACTTACAACAACCTGCAGCAGTCAGTAAAACCTGTCCAGTCATTACAGGAACTCTAGGTCTCCAATATTGAGTATTGGTGCTCCAATTCATCTGGGTTTCAAGCACTTAACAAGTTATAAGACAGAAGCTTTACATGTTATTGTAAACAAGAGTTTGGTTGGAACCTGAAGAGTCTCCCTTGATGAAAGATCCTTATGTTTCCTCAACTCCACCCATTAGACATGATATGCTTTATTAGCATGTTGAGAACAACAAATGGAATAGCCATTACTGTGTTTCCATTGCAGCAGGAAATCATTGTATGGCTTTGAATTCAACTTTCAGAAACCTGTGAATGATGATGTATAAATCCATTGAAAAACCCCAAAGGAATATACCTGAAGAGCATTGTTTGATGTCTGACAATACCTTGAGTTGCAGTTGTTGCAATGATAAGGTTGCATTACCTGAGCTGAACATTTATTGGAATAGTTCTCTCCTTGGATACATCTAAATAAGCATTTTGATACCCCATAATTCAAAGTCACAAATTTTTAAGCTTCAAGATATTTTTATAACAAGCAATAATTACCAATGTACTCACATATAAATAAATGTCTTAGAACAGAAATACAGAATTTCTCACCTTTTTGATGTCTTCATGCTCATAGATACTTGGGGCCAATGCTGAAGCAAGTCTCTCATATATGTCTACTTTTTTAGAAAGCTCTGTGAGCATTTTCACACGTTCCTCTGTAAACATCTTTTGCTCCATTTCCTGGTCAATACCATGCAGGCGTTTTGAATCTGTCTTGCGATAGTGAATGACATCGATGTGGGTCTTATACACGGATTTTACGCTGCTGACCCGTGGATTAACTCGACTTGGGACTGCCCTGTAGATACCTAAATACAAATTTTAGTCACAGCATTAGATGTGAAGAAACATGATGATTACAAACCCTAAAAATTTTACAAGTTCCCTTGAAGAGTTAAAGCTTTTCAAAACACCTAAATAAAATAAAAGTCAGTTTAGTTGTCAGTAAAAGGAATGTAGAATTCAATAGAACATACTTAAGTCATCTAGACCCTATTTTTTTAGGCACATATGTGTTAAACATTCCTATCAGAAGTGTTCTCAACAATAAAAACACTTAAGCTTATATACAGCCTGATGCTTTTGAAATTCCTGCTCCAAAGTCTAGTCAGCTTTCCCCCCTTTAGTAAGTGCCAAGTTTAATAACAGGTTTCTAATAAACCTTGAACAGCTAGCAGTACAGCAGCTGTTTTAAAGCAAAGTGGTTTATAAAACATGGTTGCAGCATCACAAGACTTATCTACGTTACCACTCTCCTGACTGCAGACACTATTTAAGATTCTTCACCTATAGGTTCAGAATGACTGGATTAAGGTCAGACAAGCTGGAGATCATCTAAGTCTAACCATGGGCTCAAATTGGAGTCAACTGGAGTGAGTCCACTGGTTGCTAAAAGCTGTGTCCAGTCAGGTTTTCAGTATCTCTAAGGCTGGAGACTCTACACAGCCTCGCTGGGCAACCTGTGCTGGGGCTTGACCACATAAACAGTAAAAAAGCTCTTATTTTTAACTGAAATTTCTTGTGTTTCGGCTTGTGTTCTCTGCATGCCACTGGGCTTCACTAAGAAGAGTCTGGCTTTGTCATTTTGCCACCACCACACACAGCGCCACACTGCATCAGGTATTTATAAACACACTACTAAGATCCTCACGAGTCTTCTGTTCTCCAGGCTGAGTAGTCCCAGCTTTCTTAGCCTTTCCATACATGATGGAGACTTCTGTTATCATCACAGCCCTTTGCTGATTTCAGTCCTGTATGTTCATGTCTTCCTTGCACAGGGAGACCCCACAACTGGACCCAATACTCTCTCAACCTGCTGGCAACACTTCTGATGCAGCCCAGGAGGCTGCTGGCACTGCAGTCATGTGGTCTGTCAAGTACTGCTTCCTTCTAGTTTTGCTTTTGTCTGCAAGTTTGGTGAGGGTGCACCACAACACTGCCCAGCTAGCAAAGGTTTCCAGGATTATTGACTCTATCACCTTCCCAAGGATCAAGAGGCTGACTGGCCCAGGTGTCCTCCTTACTCTAGGGAGTGACATTGGTTTTCTTCTAGCATCTTAGCCAGTCACCACGACTTTTCAAAGATGACTTAGTGACCTTGCAAAGAAAGTGTCCAGTTCCCTCAGCACTTGCAGGTGCATCCCATCAGGTTCCTTTACAGACAGCTAAGATCCGTGAAAAAGAAGGATGCAAATATTCAAACCATTTTTTACCTGTGACATTAACTCTGTCACCTGGCTGAACTTTATCAACAAGGTCATTGTGAGCAAACAGCGCAACTGTATGCGGGGTCTGTCCAGCTGGCATGTCTTCAGGAGACTCCTGCAGTTTGATCTAACAAAAAAACCACTTAAGTTTTAGTTTAAAAAAAAAAAAAAAAAAAGCTTTTCTGCAGAGCATGCAACAGAATTTTGTATTAGCACAGTCTTCAGCATCGTTTTGCATTAGGAACATTGCTCAAGAGCAAAATACACCCCCTAAACCAGCAACACTGATTAGTGATTAAAAGAGATGATGAAAAGGAGAGTTCTGCTGGTTGCTACTGGCACGGCTAAAATACTGTTACAAACAAGGCTCATTTAGTCTAGATAGAAGTGGACATACTATAGATAAAGGGGCTTCCATGTACAAACATTAAGATGTGTACATACTTTATTTCATCACTTTAATGCATTTCTTTTCCAAAGTAGATTTATCACATCACTAAGTCGTTTCACTCATGTTCTACAACACTTTCCCTTTTCATCCAGTCTCAAGACACATAATTAATGGTATGGATGATTTTAGGAAGATAGGAGAGCAAAAACCAGACACTGTTTCATTTTAGCCACCACATGAAGCCAACGTACCATCTGTTTGTCAGAGAACATGGATCGGTTGTGGATCAGTGCCATACTGTGCGTTGTGTTGCAGTTCTTGCACACTGATGGTTCGGCAATCCTGCCACGATCGATTTCTACTCTGGTGGTGAAAGCACAGACCTGGCATTTAAAGAATGCTTCCTGCATCTCGGGAATCAGCTGGGAGGTTCTGATGACCATACCACTGATGGTGATGAGCTGATCAATGTCTACAAAATACAGAGACTCGTGTCATGACTTCATGCTCTTAACATTTAAATAACCTTCAAAATTTCATTTTACGTTAGCTTTTAAGTGGGAGGTAGACATTCAGTTAAGTACTGGTGTGTTAAGACAAAGCACAAAGAATTGTAAATGCATAGTATAATTTACAGGAGAATTTATACAAAAGAAGGAATCCTTTGCACTTGCAGAACTAAGAACATGAGTGGCAGATGTTACCAAAGACTTCCTTGATGGACAGATTATTCTGCATTTGGGCTCTAAAGCATTTGCTTCTCAAACAGACATTTGAAGAGAATACATTGGTCTGGGTGAACCACACGTACAATTTTAAATGGTCTTAATGTAATTCTGTGTTGCCATTCAGTAAGTTCCTATAAATATTTAAGATTCTTTTCTGACATGGTAAGCAAAAATGTTTACCTTCAGGGTTTAGACTTCTCATATTCCTAGTCTTCAGCACATTATATGGCCTTACTTGAATCTGATGTTCTAG
The DNA here is from genome assembly GCF_000695815.1 of Acanthisitta chloris. Classification (NCBI taxonomy): domain Eukaryota; kingdom Metazoa; phylum Chordata; class Aves; order Passeriformes; family Acanthisittidae; genus Acanthisitta; species Acanthisitta chloris. The sequence continues at coordinate 31,035 of NW_008669333.1, forward strand.
TATTGAATCAGGGTAACGATCAAAAAAGATCTCATTGGCAGCCATGTCAAACGTTGGGATAACTTCCTGTACAAAATTGTTAGAAACAGCTAAGCTTACGAGTTAAAGAAAATAATCACAGAACAAAGTCATTTTGCATAAAGCAAAAAGATCAGCCAAGTTACGTCAGTTGAGTATTTGCCTATGTAACAAAAACTTGCTGTTCATATTTATTTATTTATTCACCTGAGTATTGCAGGGGATGGGGGGGGGAAGTACAACACTCTGGATATTGCAGTTTACCAGCTAATTTTGCATGTACAAGGCACCCACTGTAACTCTGATCACTTACTATGAAACAAGACATTTTGTATTAAGCAAAATAAAGATGCCACTGTGATTACACTGAACACACAACATACATATTGCATTTAAATAAACATATTGAGATCCAGAAATATGAAAGGGCCACTTGAAAGCCAGAAAACAAAGTGCACTACTTCACCTGAGGATAGCAGATCAGTTGCTTGTAGAGAACTTCATCAAATGATCTTAGATGGTCACAATTTACATTCAGGAATGGTTCCCCAACCATATTAATCTGCAAGGCAGTCAAGAAATCTTTAGCTCAATGACATGTAGGATTAAAACAGGAAAGTTAAATTCCATTGTGTTACAAGTACCTCTTGAAGTCGTTGCATATAGCGTGGCTCGTTAAGATCCAAGCCAATGTCTTCATCCTCAGTATCCAGTGGATCGATAAAGCGCTGAAGAAATCTCTGCATGTCAGAGGTACCAGGGAGACAGGAAAAAATGAGCAAAATTTAGTAGTACAACAGATTCAACTAATATTTGCTTAAATCAAACTAGCTTTTCATTTAATAAAAGGAAACAACAAGTTGTTAACCTACCTGGAATTTTTCTTTGCATGAGGCTACATTAACATCTGTTCCCCAAATAACAAGCTTTTGTCCAAGAGATTGGTCGGTTGCTACTACATCCTCGGCTGGCTGCATGAAAACAAAGAACACACAAATGTGAGTACTTGTCTAAAATGAAGTTGTCAGACACAAGATCCAAGACATCTACTTACCCCATCTGAGTGTAAATCAACTTGTCTGGCTTTACGGGCAGACCCAAGATCTGGCCTCTGCCTAACCGGAGTTCCTCGTACACCACTGCGTGGAGTACCCTCTACCCTGGAGCTGGGGGTGCCGTAAGTCAGAGGTGAACTGATATCAAAGTCAAGAGGAAGAGCTGCAAAAGAATGTTTTCTAATGATTATCAAGACATTTTATGTAAAACTCAGTCTCTGCATCTGCCTTGTCCTTCTTCTAACTCTCCACCCTTGCAAAACGAGTAGCATCAATCAATTCCAGTATTTTGTCACCACAAACAAAAAAGACGTTGCAAGTCTACCTAGAATGTTTCTTGGCATTACCATCTCTTCTCAAAGACCCCAAGTTCTATCTAGTAAAGCTTCGTTAGAAAACTTTAATCCAGTGTTGCACTTTAAAACCACAGTAGTGTTCAAGCATAAAGACATAGACCATTTTTGATTCATCACATTGTTCAGTATTTTGGGGAGTGTAAAGGAAGTGACAGAATTACCAGCAACAATCTTATATTTAAAAGCACGAGAAGCTTTCTATGACAGTCAACCTAATTCTTCCTGTGTTAGTATATTTTACTACCTTATTCTTTCTAGAAATACATAAAATGAAGGTATAACCCCTGGTACATACTCCCACGATAACGAAGCTACAATAAGGATCTGCACCACTGCCACTGACGGCGCTGCTGTAGCGTTCCCTACGCTCAACTCAAATGAGAAACTTGAGACAACACTCATTTTTGACTCGGGTATTTTTCGGCCGCATCCGCCCCAGCCCCAGCGTACCTGACTGGCGGAACTGGGGGGAGCTGGAGAACAGAGCATCGGCGGCGCCGGGGCTCTGCACCTCGGCGGGCGGGGAGGGGGGCATGGGCTGCAGGTCCCCGGTGGAGGTGGGCTCGTCCGTCCGACGCTTCTGAGAAGGAGG
>NW_008669334.1:0-5824 GCF_000695815.1 Acanthisitta chloris
CCCGTCGGCACTCGGGGAGGCACCCTCGGGGGCAGCGCGGGTCTGGGTACATCTGGTGGCTCTGCGGGGTAGGGAGGGAAACCGGGCGAGTAAATATCTCCGGTGAGCATCTGGCTGAGCGTCCGGATGTAGGGTTGGACTCGGTGGTCTTTGAGGTCTCTTCCAGCCAGGTTGATTCTATGATTCTTTGTCGGCAAAGGGAGGTCGTGGGTTTCTCTGAGCCTCAGGCATCTTGCGCTGGTGTTTCTGTATGCACGGGCAAGGCTGCACTCTTCTGTGACTGTGCCCTCCTCTGCCACAGTTGCTTCCTGGAAGGTGGGAAAGGTTTTCATACAAGCTCAGATGAGTGGGAACATGAACTGAATGTCCAGCACAGCTCTTACCTTTGGGATGAACCACACTGTAGGATCCAGGACATGGGTGTGGATGATGATGTTCTGTTTTGTTGTGCTTGAGTGTGGGCTCCTTAATTTCCACCCCAGATAAGCATTCCTACTTCAGCCCAAGTCAGTGTCGTTCCTCATTCAGGGAGGTTTCAGTAAGTTCTGTCTTCCTTTGGAGGGATAAAACCCCCCAACTTTCAGACCTCGATTCTTCCTACCCCCTCAGCACATATGTTGATCAGTGGACATTGCACAGCCTTTCCCTGTGCAAGGGAGTCACATTGGATTGACTGTGGTTCGATGAGAGAACCTCACAGTGCACCTGGAGAGTGCCCGAGGGGATCATCCGAGTGCAGGGACTGTGCCCAGCTGCTTCAGGGTCTCTTTACGAGGGAATGGCCTTGAGCTGAGCCAGGGCAGAGTCAGGTTGGATGTGAGGAGAAATGTTTTCCTTGTGAGGGTGTTCAGACACTGGGATATTGCCCAGGGAGGTGGTGGAGTCACTGTCCATGGAGGTGTTTAAGATCTGACACTGGAGGATCTGGTTTAGGGGTTACAGAGAGCCCAGTGGACACACAGGTGAGGGGACAGTGCACACTGCAGAGCTGAGTGCACACACAGCTGAGAGGTTTCCCACTGACTCTCCCCAGCTGGTGCCCCACACATCTGCCAGGTCTCACTGCTGCTGCTCCTGTGGTTCTGCCTGGCCCTACTAACGTGTTTCCCCTCTGTGTCTCAGGTACACCCTGGACAACAACCTCCTCACCATGGAGCAGAGGCAGTTCTATGAGGACAATGGGTATCTGGTCATCAGGAAACTTGTTTCTGACAGAGACATCGAGCGCTTCAGGTACTTCAGGGCACCTGCTTGGGGTGCTGGGGCACCTCGAGGGAGCTCTGGAGACAGCTGGATCCTCCCAGCATGGCCATTCCCTCTGCTCTGCAGGAAGGAGTTCACGAGGATCTGTAAAAAGGAGGTGAACCCACCAGGAGCTATGATCATGAAGGACGAGTCCCTGAAGTCCCAGTTTGGCCAGTCTGAAAAGGTGGTGAACAAAGTGCAGGACTTCCAGGAGGACCAGGAGCTGTTCAGATACTGCACTCTGCCGGAGGTAAGGCAGAGAGGCAGCAGGAAGGGGATGGTGGGGGGGAGTCTGTGTGGATGTGTCTGTGTTTCAGTGCCTCTGTGCAAAGGCTCTGCTGGAGCCACATCCTTAGAGTCATAGAATCAAGGCTGGAAGAGACCTTTAAGGTCATCAAGTCCAGCCCTTAACATGGGTACGTGGGCACCAGTTCATTTCCAGCCCCTCTCATGCGTTGATTAAATCAACAGTTAAGAACCAGCCGAGACTCTGGAGCTGGAAGGGTGAGCTGAGAGCTGTGTGACTTGCAGTCACAGCTCCAGCTGTGCTGGTGGCCAGGTGAGTGCTCCCCAGCAGTGTTCAGCTGAGCACCATTCCTTTCCTGTGCCAGGCCAGGGGGACAGACCAGCACCACGTCCTGCATGTCTCCTCTCCCTGGACAGGTCCAGTGCTGCAGCCAGTGCCCGTGCTGTGGCAGACTGTCAGCTCTGTGGGACCACGGCCCTCCCCTCCTTTCCCACCCCTCCTGGCAGCACTTTCTCCTTCCTTGGCCTCTCCCACCATGCCTGTTTGTGTGCTGTGCCAGGTCCTCCCTCCTGCTCTGCATCTCTCTGTCAGCCTCCTGCTGTGCCCTCAGCCTCACATCCGTGTCCCAGTGCTTCCATGGCAATCTGCCCTCCTTTTTCCTGCTTCTAATGCTTCTCTCTTCCCTGTAGGTCCTCAAGTATGTTGAGTGCTTCACAGGACCAAACATCATGGCCATGCACACCATGCTGATCAATAAGCTGCCAGATTCTGGTGAGGAGAACTTGGGAAAGAGGAAAATGGGGAAATTACTCTGTGTGTGTTGTCTGTGTGGCTCAAAGTTGTTTTCTCTCTTTACCTTGGCTTAATGAGATAACATGAGAAAACTCAGTTTTGGGACTGTGCAAAGTCTAAGTAATATGCAGATGAGGCAAGTGGAAATATCTCGAGTCTATTCAAGGAGCAAAATCAATGGCTAAAGAAGTCCATATAAATAGTTTATAACAGGCTGTTTAGTGTGGGTGATAAGTTTCCATTTTCATAGGGGGAAAAGAAACCCCAAAGCTTCAGGAAGATTGATTTTTGTACAGACTTCGTGGCATAAAGGCCCGAGGGCAAGGGCTGATAGTGCTGAGTAGAGTGGGGAGGCTGCGGTGCTTAGCAGGAAGGAAAGCTGTGTGCCATGTGGTGAGTGGAGGTTTCTGACCCTGTGTTGCAGACAAACAGACCTTTCTCCACCCCATGCATCAGGACCTGCACTACTTCCCGTTCCGGCCCGCGGAGCTCATCGTCTGCGCCTGGACCGCCATGGAGAGAGCTGACCAGGACAACGGCTGCCTCGTGGTGCAGCCTGGCACACACAGGAGCACCCTGAAGCCCCACGGCTATCCCAAGTGGGAGGTAGAGCAGCAGGGCCTCAGACAGGCGTGGGCCAGGGCAGGGAGGACGTGCAGGTCACAGAGTCACAGTGAGGGTGGAGGGACCACAGTGTTCATCTGGTCCCACCTCCTGCTCCAGCAGGGCCAGCCCAGAGCACATGGCTCAGGGTTGTGTCCAGAGGGGTCTGGAACACCTCAGTGAGGAGAATCCACCACCTCTCTGGGCAATCTGTTCAGTGCTCAGGGACTGCACAGCAAAGAAGTTCTTCCTGTGTTCAGGTGGAACTTCCTGGGCATCAGTTTGTGCTGTTCTCTCTTGTTTTATTGGTTCCCCCACTTAGCAAAGTCTGATCCTCCTCTTGGCACCTCCTGTTCATGTCCTTGAACACATGAAACTTGAAACCTCAGGTCCCAGCTGAGGTTTTCAGTGTTTTTGCTGTTTGTGCAAACACTGACTTTGCTCTGGGGGAGAGTTACTTGCTTGGCGTCACTCCATGTGTCCTGGGTAGATTTGCCTGTGTTCTCACCTTCACCTACAAAGTGTTCAGCGCAGTTCATGGCATGACATCAGGGACACATGCCATCACTTTCCACTGCCCTTGCCAAGGCTGAGGCTCTGCCTCCTGTCACTCTGTCCCTGCCTGGTACCAAGTGTAGTGCCCAAGAGGAGAAATCGGAGAGTAAACAACTGGATGGAATTAAGTATCAGGTGGCATCTTCCTCCTGAGAGTGGGTGTTGCCTGGGCTGGTCTGTCCCTGGTGCTGGTCGTACTGGGAGCAGAGGGCTGGACCCCAGTGCTGGCATCAGGCCACACCTGTGGAGTTCCCCAGTGCTGTTGTCTGCTCTCTGCAGAGAAGTGTTCTCAGCTGATTGACTCCAGCAGCAAACACAAAAAGTGTTGCTTTGCTGGCCCTCGGGCTGGCAGAAGAGGGACTAGGAGTGAGTAGGCAGGCTGGGGTCTGGCCTGGGGGACACCCTGCCCGGGAGGGCAGAGCTGTGGCTGTCCCTGCCATCCCTCCTGCTGGGGAGCAGCTCCTGCTCTCAGCTCAGAGATTCCAGCTCAGCCTTCTTCTTCTAGGGCAAAACCAACAAACTTTTCCATGGGCTGCTGGATGAGGACGAGAAGACTCCCAAGGTTCACCTTGTCATGGAGAAGGGAGACACAGTGTTTTTCCACCCCCTGCTAATCCACGGCTCTGGGATAAACAGGACCTCGGGTTTCCGGAAGGTAGGAGATGTCTCTTGACACAGTTCTTCCTGTTCTTGTTCTACACAGTGACCAAATGATCCTTCCCCTTTCCAAGCTGGTGAAGTGATGGTTCATTGTTTCCAAGCCCATGAATGTGTGGGTGAATGTTTTAGTGGGTTTTTATCTGCCTGATGCACTTCTGGACTCTGAGAAGTCACTCGGGTGTTTCCGAGCGTGTGTCTCCGGGAGCAGGGTGTGCCTGGGCAGACTGGGCAGCAGGAGAGCCGAGCTGTTTGGAGCCTGGCTGGCTGCACTTGCCTTTCCAAAGGTTCCCTTTCAGCTGTCCCAAACATCAGGGGCTTCTTCCCATCATGAAATTTAGCTGAAACAGGCAGAAGCTCCTCCTGTCTCCGAAGGGATGAACCCAAGCACTGCTACGTGGGCTGCTCTGCCTTACTTCTGATGTGCTTTACTTAGATATGAGGAGAAATGTTTTCCCTGCTGTGGTGTTGAGGCCCTGGGATATTGCCCAGGGAGGTGGTGCAGTCACCATCCCTGGAGGTGTTTCAGAGGTGTCTGATGTGGCACTGCAGGATCTGGGTTAGGGTTTGGGGGTTCCAGCAGTGACAAGTTAAGGGTTGGACTCGACATTAGAGGTCTCCTCCAACCTTGATGGTTCTGTGATTTATTTTTTTGCCTGCCACATGTTCTTTCAGCCCCAGTAGCAGTTTATTGGTGATTCCAAAGCAGGTGAGTTGCTGTGACACTGTGGGTGCAGGACTAAGAGGTTGCTCCAGCCCTGACCTTCCCCGATCCCAGTTGTTGCTGGTGCTCTGAGGTCAGGCAGTGCAGTTCGTGCTGGGGAGTGTCTGGGGGAGAAGAGCATGTCAGCAAGCACAAGTGCTGGCTCACTCCCAGGAGAGAGGAGTGCTTGGAAAGGAGGAAGGAAGGAGTTTTCTCCCCCAGTCTGTGAGGAAGGAGTGAGGTGTCCACACTCTGGGATGCACAAGACTTTCCCAGCAGCTGTTTGCAATGGATGTAGCAGTGAGTAATGCCCAATCTCCTCACACAGAGCATAAGCTGCCACTTTGCCAGCTCAGAATGCCACTACATTGATGTCAAGAACACGACTCAGGAGCACCTGGAGAAAGAGCTGGAAGAGATGGTTCGCAAGAAGTACAACGCGACTTCCGTGGAGCTCAAGGTAAGCTCAGCCCTTCCCCAGCAGCAATGCCAGTTCCCTCCCAGGGCTGTGTCTGCCAGGGCTGTGCTGTGCCAGGTTTGGCAGCTGAAGCTGTGCCAAGCAGGGCTGCTTGGCAGGGGAAGACACCTGATGTTCAGGGGTTGGTTGGGGCCTTTGTCCTCACGATGCTGTGGTGGAGAAATGGCTTTGCTCTCGGGCAGCCCCTTCACATCCCTCGAGCTCTGAAGTTCATCCTCCAGCTCTGCTTGTCAGAATGGGTTTTGTGAGCACATCTGGATCCCTTCCAGTGTGGCTGAGCTGGGGGAGATCAGGTCAGCACTTTGTTATGCTCCTGAGACAGATGTTGCAGTGTGAGAGGAGGATGTGCAGACACTGCTGCCCTGAGGGGCACACCACTCAGGGGCTCTGGGCTGCACAGAATCATGGAACTAAGGTTGGAAAAAACCTTTATGATCATCGAGTCCAACCATTTCATCCAGCTGGGCAGCAGTGGGGAGGGCTGACACGGCCAGGCAGGATTAGGAATTCAACCTTGTCACTCTCCAACTCCTGCCAGGGCTGG
>NW_008669335.1:0-419 GCF_000695815.1 Acanthisitta chloris
AAAATTAATTCAACCATGAAGCCACAACCTGTCTCAGTGGCACTGATGGCTTTTGAGGGACCCAGTCCTGGTGGGACCACATGCCAGGAGTGAGGGATCAGGGCAGCATGGTACTGCAATGGGGCGCCCCCCATGTATTCTAAACTCACCCACTACTACCACTTTGTGCTGTTCAATCCTCCTGCAGGGCACTGGACTGGCACCCATGGGTGCTCATGACACTGGAGGGATGTAGGTTCTTAATGGGAGAGCAGGTGGGAAGTGCTGCTCAGGACACTGCTGTGGGTGGAGGCACAGGTGGGCAGGGGGCACCCCCAGGCTGGTGACCGGGTTGGAGACCCCTGTACATCACCATCCTGTCACGGGGGGCTCAGGCAGCCCCAGATCACCAGCCCCGTGGTGATGCCAGGAGGTTGGGA
>NW_008669336.1:0-521 GCF_000695815.1 Acanthisitta chloris
ACTGCTCTATGGTTAAACATGCAAAATTCATGAAAAGAAGAACTAATGTGGTTGTCTTAACATTGTTGCTTTGTGCATATGCCTTACAATATAGGTATTTAAATACAATCAAATGCACATATATAGTCAGATATATCAGCTTCTCAGCTTGTGCATTTTAATGCAAAATATTATATACTTTTGTATATTAATCCTAGGGGGAAAAATGCCATTTCTCTATGCTTGCATTAGTGTTGTCATAATCATCTATCTGGTCTATCTTCATTTTCTCAGGGTCTGGCTGAGAGTTGCTTAGTAGTAGCATAATTGTCTTTTTGCAGCTTTTAAAATTGAATGTAAAAAGTCTTATCTTCTTTGGCCTGATACATAACTAAACCCACTGTGGAAATAAAGGTCGTTGTCTATGGCAGTTACCTTGTCTCTGCTTGGATTCTAAGTTTTTCTTTTTCTCTTCCCTTGTCTTCCACATTATGTTTCTACATTTGGTCCTATCCTCTGGCATCTCAAAATATTAATAAAAA
>NW_008669337.1:0-4269 GCF_000695815.1 Acanthisitta chloris
TGTGTCTGGCAGAGCAGTATTGTGGCTCCATCTGTCAGTGGAGCACCAGCAGCGTTGTTTAAGAGATGGCTTTTTACTCCTAAATTTCAGATGGATGACAGCTGCTGCGAATTAGCACTGACTCCAGTGGACACTCCATACTGAAATGGCTGGGGAGCCACAGCAGGATTCTCATGTTGGCAGGGCTCCTCAAGATGAGGGGAGGACAGTTTTACAAAGAGCACTCTCTGATGTGCTGTGTTTGCACCAGAAAGTGTGGCAGTTTGACTGCAGAAATAAGAAATCTTCGGATGAAAAGTGATTTTAATAGCTGAGTTGATGTTCAAAGCAAAAACACAGAGGTAGTGATGAGCAATGCTGACTTGGGGAGTAATATGGACAAAGTGAAGAAACTCCATCCTGGAGAAAAGGTTGTAATTCATTCTTCTGGACAGAGAATAATCCACAGTGCCTACCTATTGTTAAAGCACAGGCCAACTGAAGTGGCTGCAGTTCTTTATGGACCCTTTTACATCCATTCTAGACTATTTATGGAAAAAATGGAAAAGGTCTTCCACTAGAGCAATAACAAAAATGCAGAAGCTAAACTTTTTAAATGCAAGCAAGGATTCATGGCCAATGCTTAGGGCAAATCTAGCTGGCAGCATGTGCCTGCAGTTCTTTGAAACTACTGCATTTGCAGAAGCTGCTGGAGCAAAGTTCACACACCAAATTTCAGACGCTCTCTGAAAGCAAAGCTACCATTTTGCCATGTCACTCAGATATGTGTGGCTACAGACCAAGCAGTAAATAAAGCAGGCAGCTGGACCCTTTCCAAGATGCTCTTAATGGCGAACTGACACAAGAGAACTGATGTACAAAGTCCTCCATGGAGGGGGAAATTCGTATCAGCCACTTTCTCAGACACAAAGGGTGGGAGGTGATCTGGCTGACCTTGCAGGGAGCTGACAAGCCAGGCCACCTTGCTGCTCTGTGCCAGGTATTCATGGCCTTGATGTGATCCCTGCTTCCACTCCAGCAAGCCAATGTGGGAGTAAAAGTATCTGCACCTGGCAGCCATTTCAGCAGAATTCTTCAACTCCACTGATACAAAACCCACTGCCAATATACAAGCTCCAAAATTAACTAGGTTGGCAGCATGATGTGATTGATGTGCAGGATCACCAGATGCATTTCCAAAAGGTAAATGACTTTTTACCTTTAATCACAAGCTCAGCCTGAATGTGGTCTGTGAGGGGTGTGTGCCAGACAGAAACTCTTGATCTGAGCTGAACACCCATTTCAGCCCAAGTACTCTAGAAGATGCCGTGCTGCTAGAGTAGCATCACAGGATCCTAGAGCAGTTTGGGTTGGAAGGAACCTTAAAGGTCACCTATTTCCACTCCCCTGCCATGGGCAGAGACACTTTCCACTAGACCAGGCTGCTCCAGGCCTTGTATGACCTGGCCTTGAGCACTTCCAGGGTTTGGGCAGGCACAGCTTCTCTGGGCAACCTGTGCCAGTGCCTCACCTCTCTCATTCTGGAAAAAAAAACAGGCCATAGTTTAACTGTTATGTTGTCAGAGCTGTCCTTTCTGATATACTCAATAATGGCAGGTGCTTTGTTTGTGATGGCTGCATCCTGACACAATTAAAGTTTTACTTGCAAGCAAGAGTGCTGAAGGAGTGTCATGGTTTAACCCCAGCTAGCAACCAAGAACCAGGATGCAGCTGCTCACACACTCCCCCACTAATGGGATAGGGGAAAGAATCAGAAGGGTAAAAGCTAGAAAACTCATGGATTGAGATAAAGACAGTTTAATAGAGAAAGCAAAAGCTGCACACACAAGCAAAGCAAAACAAGGAATTAATTCCCTGCTTCCCACGGGAAGGAGGTGTTCAGCATCTGCAGGAGAGCAGGATCCATCATAGTTCTTTGGAAAGACAAACACCATTACTCCAGATGTCCCCCCCTTCCTCCTTCTTCCTCCCACTTTATATACTGAGCATGATGTCATATGATATGGAATATCCCTTTGGTCAGTTTGGGCCACCTGTCCCAGCTGTGTCTCCTCCCAATCTCCCATGCACCCGCAACTTCCTTTGCCAGTGCAGCAGTATGGGAAGCAGCAAAGGCTCTGTGTGAGCTCTGCTCAGCAATAACAAAACTATCTCTGCGTTATCAACTCCGTGTTCTGCACAAATCCTGAACATAGCCCCACACTCGCCACTGTGAAGAAAGTTAATTCCACTTCAGCCCAAACCAGCACAAGAGCTTTAGAATGAGAGATGATTTCTTTGTGTGGGCAGAGGAGTAGCAAAGCTGTAGGCCAAATATAGAGAAATAGGGAGGCAAAAAAATCACTGAAGTAAAACATTCAGAAATGGAATATTTCCCTGAAGTCCTTAACTAAAGATGGGATTGCTGGTTTAGAACACCGTAATAACTCAGTAGAAATAAGATTATCTCCCTCAGCAGAGGAGTAACTGTGAAATGGATCAGCCTGGAAGTGAGACTAGGTGTTCTCAGTCTCCTTTGGCTTTGAGTGGTATGAATATACTAATCCAAATAAAATCAGAACCCTCAGGAAAGGAATTCCTAAGCAGAGATCCTTACTTGGGATGAATCAGACATCAGTTCTGCTGTTGTAAAATAAGGAAAATACCTCCCAAGAGATGCAACAGTGGCCGACACACTACATAGAAATAGGAGAAAGTCATACCTGAGTTGCATACAGCTGAATTCAGAGTCAAAAGAGTTATTGCTGGTACAAGGGAAAGGTAAGAACTGAGATTAAACATTCATTCCGTCAACAAGTGCCAGCAAACATCCATCTGACACTTAGGATTAAAAAGCCGTCTCTTACACAAAGCTGCTGGTGCTCCACTGACAGATGAAGCCACAATACTGCTCTGCCAGACACAGAGCTATGGGATGGCCAAAAGTGATTTTTCTGCATTATTTCCCATGACATTGGCCTAACTTGCATAGGACCGAGGCCAAGTAAAGCAATACCTGCACAGAGTGATCAGCACATTGCAGGGGAAGGAAACCTCATTCTGGGGCCAGACCAGGAGATCAGCAGCCAGTGGCCAGCTTCCTGCCAGGACAGGCTCCCTGCCAGACCATGGACAGCCCTGTCAGGCTTTGTTTCCCATCACTGTAAATAATCCTTCTCTGAAGATCTGAATTAGCATGTGTTTATGTGGACTGCAGCTACTAATTATGGTAGTTGGGCAGTGATGTGTCTTACAGCAGCCCATTCCAGCCTCTTAAAGTAGGTGGCCTGAGGGCACAGGTGCCTGCAGAGAACAGGTGAAGGCTGCAATGGCTGTGGCATATGAGAGAGGAAACCACCAGCAACCCCAGTAGATCTTTAAGAGCTTCAGGGAAAGGGTCCAGATGTCTGTTTTCTTTAGCACTTAATCTGTAGCCACATACATCTGTGTGACATGTCAAAGTGAGAGCTTTGCTTTTTGAGAGCAAGTGAACTTTGGTGTGTGAACTTTGCTCCAGCATCTTCTCCAAATGCAGTTGTTTCAAAGGACTTGTACCCAAAGAACTGCTAGCACATGCTACCATCTAGATTTGTACTAAGCATTTGCCATGAAGCCTGGTTTTGCTTAAAAACAATTTAGCAGCTGCACACTTGCCAGTGCTGTAGAGAGCAGGCTGGGCCAGGGTTGGCACTGCTTCTCAAGACACACAGCAGGAGATGTGCATTAAGCAGTCCATTATAGGTTGTGTGTCTCTGGCACTCTGCTGACAACTTCTGCCCCATTATTACTGATGCTCACCTGCCTGGTAAAGACTCTGTCACACTTTCCCTCCCAGGGCTTTGCCCTGATTCTCTAAGAGACAAATGCTGCAGTTTAATGTGCTGCAATACTGTGACATATATGTTGGATTGTGTTTCGTAGCTGACGTGCATACTGCACACCTTGAAAAGGCCTTGGTCAGCTGGCCATGCCTCTGGAAGGATCAGGGCAGCATCTCAGCAGAAAGATGACAAACACTTGCCTGGTAACTATAGTTGTTAGGCAAAGCAATCCTGAATCAGGACAGAGTAGAAAGAAGCAACAGACAGAGCTCCCAGATACGGAGCTTCGCCTGTCAGTGACTCCAGCATGTACCTTTCAGTCACATTGGATAGCACCTGCTCTGCAATGACCAGGGTTAAAAAGCAATAGTAAAAAGGATAGTACAGCGTGGGACCGTGCCTCTGTCAGCCCTGTGGAGCTCCAGATGCCCAGGAGGGTGGATGGAGCGCGGCAGCCTTGGCCAGCGGC
>NW_008669338.1:0-4866 GCF_000695815.1 Acanthisitta chloris
CCAGTTCCAGCAGCCCCAGGGCCCGGGAGGTTACCCCCAAGCCATGCAGCAGCAGCGGATGCAGCAGCACCTGTCGATACAGGGGAGTTCCATGGGACAGATGGCTCAGATGGGGCAGCTGAACCAGATGGGCCAGCCCGGCCTGGGGGCGGACGGCAAAAAAATGCAGCAGCGCATCCTGCAGCAGCAGCAGATGAAGCAGCAGATAGGGTCCCCCGGGCAGCCCAACCCCATGAGCCCTCAGCAGCACATGCTCTCAGGACAAGCGCAGGCGTCTCATCTCCCTGGCCAGCAGATCGCCACCTCCCTCAGCAACCAGGTGCGGTCCCCGGCGCCCGTTCAGTCTCCCCGGCCCCAGTCCCAGCCGCCACATTCCAGCCCGTCACCCAGGATACAGCCCCAACCGTCACCGCACCACGTCTCTCCCCAGACTGGTTCCCCCCACCCAGGACTCGCAGTCACTATGGCTAGCTCCATGGATCAGGGACACTTGGGCAACCCAGAACAGAGTGCAATGCTTCCACAACTAAACACCCCCAACAGGAGTGCGTTGTCTAACGAATTGTCTCTGGTCGGTGACACCACCGGGGACACGCTAGAGAAATTTGTGGAGGGTTTGTAGCATTATGGGAGCATCACTTCTGTTTCTGCTTGGACATTTTGTACTGCAGACTTCAGACATCTGGGTTGTTTTGAATCCTGGATGGAACTGCTGCTTCCTACAGATGGAAGAATGGATTGCTGTTTAAAAATTAAAAAAAGACAAAACAATACAAAGAATATATTTTTTGTTAAAGCCAGGCGGTTAAATATCTGGTCTCTTTTGTGGGTTTTTTTGGTTTTTATTTTTTTGTTGCTGTTGACTCATACCTTTTTTTTAACGGGGAAAACAAGTTCATTATATTCATATTTTTTATTTGTATTTTCAAGACTTTCAAACATTTGCGTTTAAAAGAAGAGAAAAAAAAAAATCCTATTCAGAAACTGTTTGCTGAAATAAAAGCCCCAGGACCGCGTGTCGCGGCCGCAGGAGTTTGGGTTTCTAGAGTGAACTCTGCAGGCGTTTGAAGTATTACCCCTGGGAAGATAGGAATTGACTCTTGCACACAAAACCACACATTGGCCAACGCCAAAACCCTTGTCTTGCAGATGTAGAAATTGTTGCTTTGTTTCTCTGATAAAACTGGTTTTTAGATGAAAAATAGGGATGATCACTCTTAGGCCGTGCTGATCTGGATAGAGAAGACACATTCTTTTCTTTCTTTCTTCTGTGTGAAACTTGAAACGAGGAAAAGCAATTCTAGTGTAAATCATGCAAGCGCTATAATTACTATAAATAAGAAAATCCGAGAAGATTCAATCACTGTATAGAATGGTAAAAAAAAAAAAAGAAAAAATACAAACTCATTTCTTACTTATAATATCATATTGTTAAATAAACTGTGTGCAACAGACAAAAAGGGTGGTCCTTCTTGAATCCATGTACATGGTATTAACACTTAGTGTTTGGGTTTTTTGTTATGAAGATGCTGTTTTCAACATTGTATTTGGACTATGCATGTCTTTTTTCCATTGTATATAAAGTATTGCTTAAAATTGATATAAATTACTGAAGTTTTTAACATGTATTCTGTTCTTTAAAATCCATGTAAGAATGTTTAAGGTTTTTATTTATTTATATATATATTATTTTTTTTTTTTGGATCATGTTCTTTGTAAGACATAGCTATGAGGATTCACTCGACCCGGAGCAGCCAGAGGCAGTGGTGGGAGTGGCACGATCCATGGAATTTTGTAGGTAGCATGTCTGTTTTACAACACCCTTAGTGATTGTTTCCTTTTGGGGAGGGAGAGGAGAGGGGAATGGTTCCCAGGCAGCGACTCTTTGCAGGTGTTCATCCACAAGGGTTAACTGGAATAAATTATTAATAAGCCGTTGCTTTTTAAAAACTGCATTAATTTAGAGAAGGATCACCAAGGAGAGGAGAATAGAGAGTATTGAGTTAATTCTAGGCTAATTTATTTAGTCTACAGTAAAATATGAACCTATTGACTTTAACACTATTTTTCTGCTGTTAACTCTGAGTCTAGATTTGAGGGTTTTCTGTGGAATAAAAAATAACAAATCATGTACATGTTCCCTTTAATATCCTGTCACCATGCCCTCCTGTCCCTGGGATACTCGACCCTCCTCCCCTCAGTCAATTGCTTTTTTGGAGTTAAAAAGTCCAGGGAATCTTGCCCAGTGTAGGTGTGAGCTCCAGCCACAGTGAGCCTAAACCACCCTCCCTCAGCCCTGGAGACTCCTCGGTTCCCTGCGCCTGGCGTGGGATTGGCAGCAATCCCAGCACGGTGTCCTGGGGAGCTCCAGGCACACAGGCTGTCCACAGCCAGTCAGTGCTTCCTCCACCCTTTGTGTCCGTGGGAATGCTGTGAGGGAGGATGGGGGAGAAGAGCAAACGTTGATCTCAACTTTTATCCCCGTACTGTGCCAAGAGCGCGCTGTGGCGCCGCGTCATCCCTTTTAACTCTAGAGGGTCTTTGCTTCAACTTCTCTTGCAAACTTTGACCTGTTGTACCTTTTTCACCACCATCGGATTCATCTGCCCACGCAATTGTCTTCAGCAATTCAAGATGTCAAAATTTGGGGCTGGGGTGAGGTCAGTGAACACTAACCCAAAGCTTGTCCAAAAGCAGTCGCTGTAAAACAAAGCAACGAACAAGCTGGAAAGCCCTGATGCTGTGTCTCATGCTGTGTACTTAAAAAAAAAAAAAAAAAAAAAAAGAAAAAAAGAGGATAAAATACTATATTTGTGATCAAAAAGAGGAAACTTGAAATGTGCTGGTGTTTCTAATAAAAGCTGGTAAAACTGCTTGATTGGAGGGTGGTTCCGCCTGGCTCAGCGGAGCCTGACGCCGAGGTTAGGGTAACTGCACTCAATCCCACTAATCCTCTAAGTAGCCTCTGCTCTAAAGGCATTGGCACTTCTTCCGGATTGGGATAAGCCGAGACCTACTCAGAGCAAGGAGCTCTGGTGTGGCTTGGGCTGCAGCTCACCCGGGTGCCATTCCTGGGGAGGAGTGGACAAAAACAACCCACGGGAAGCAAATAGCTGAATACTTCTAAGTGTAACCTGAAGTGTGTGGAGAGCACGGAGCGAGGGATCGGTGCAGATCCAGTAACCCCAGCTCTGGGAGCAGGTGTGTTAGGTAAGAGCAGGTGTTGGATGGGGAAGAAGGGAGGTGTGAACTGAAGTCAAACCTGAGGAGGGGCTGGGCTAGGGGTGCAGCCCCTGCAGCCTTGGGGAGGCTTCAGTCACCTTTGGGTTTTGGTAGGAAATTCAGCATAGCTAAAGACTGGATGGGTGTGGATTTTTCTGGCCCGTGTGTGTGTGTTTGGATGAGGGAGGTACTGGCCATAAGGAACAGCATCCTAGAAACACTTGTGAGATTTATAAAGGAATTTATAAGGCAAGAGTGCACTGGAGCTTGGTGCAGGATCTCTACCATCAGAGAGGGTGGGTAAGAACTTGCCCCCACTGAATTCTAGAGGAGAAGAAGGTGCTTAAATCTGAGCTGCAACGACAGTTCCATGTGCTTTTCCTGGGCTGCCCACAGTGCTCCACTGTGCCGGAGGCTCTCCTGCCACCACAGGCTGCGAGCGCTGCCTCCTGTGTGGGCACAGCTAGAGCTCCTCACCTTGGCTGCTCATCGCTGTCCCACTGGGGCAGAGAGCCAGGAGAGAGGGAGTACCAATCCCCTGCGATCCCTGCAGGAGGACACCTCACTGCTAATGGTCACAGCACACCCGAGGTTGGAGGAGGATTCGGGTGTTCCCCAGCAAGTACCAAAGCTCCAGTATGGCACCACAGCAGAGCAATGCTCAGGAGTGCCAGGGAGGTAGCAGTGGGCACAGCAGGAGAAGAGAAACGTTTGAAACAGCCTCAGGAGTCATTCTGGTTTTGGCTGCAGCACAGGGAATCTGTGGGGCTGGAGTTGGTTCCAGGTGAAGGAAAGGGTGTCCTCTGATGCAAAGGCTTGTGCCAGGTTTGTGGCACCTAATCCATGACACCCAGCACCACACAAACCCTGCTCTGTGTTTCTTAGCTGTGACCCACCAAGCCAACACGTGGGTCGGTGTAGTCACGAAGATCAATTGCAGAATGAGTGGCTTGCACACAGAGCTCTCCAGCAAGCTCCCCTAGCCCAGGATGACAGAGCTGCTCTGCTCAGTGGGCACAGCTCCTTCTTGCAGACTCATCTCCTGGGTCTGGAAGTTGTCAGTGCTCACTGCAGGGAGAGCTGCTCCACCTCTCATGCCTGGCTGCAGTGCCCATCGAGCCCAGGCTCTGCTCTCACACTCCAAACTCAGCTCTTGGCAGGGCAGGTCATTCTTCTCTCACCCACACCCCATCCAAGCCTTTCTCCAGCACCTCAGCCCTTCAAATCTTTATGCTCTGTGCTCACAGCAGCCCCAGATGAGGAATTTCAGACAAATGGAGAAAAAGAGATGTTAAGCAAGTTGCTCAGGGAGCTGTGGAGCCTGGCCGAGGTGTGGCACACAGGGGTACCCGAGGGCTGCTCCCAGCCTGGCAAGCCCCTCCGTGGGTGCTGGGAGGGCTGTGGTGCCCGAGCTGCAGAGCTCTAGGAACAGGCTGCCTGGGCCAGCGCCTGTGAGATCCCCTCGGGGTGTCCGCACAGGGACAGGTGATGTTTCTAACTGTGTCCTGCTCCCTGTTCCTAACACATCCCCAGAAACAGGATTTTATCCATCGACACAGGAACACTTTCGGAAGGATGTCCCGGGATTGGCCATCCACGTTACGTCGCAAAATGCAGCGCAGAGCCCTGGGAACCACAGCACAG
>NW_008669339.1:0-1190 GCF_000695815.1 Acanthisitta chloris
GGGGTAAAAGTGAGTTATGAGGGGTAAGAGAGAGATATGAGAGGGAAAAGTGAGATATGAGGGGTAAAAGTGAGATATGAGAGGTAAAAGAGAGAGATATGAGGGGTAAAAGAGAGATATGAGGGGTAAGAGAGAGATATGAGGAGCAAAAGAGAGAGAAAAAGGGGTAAAAGAGAGATATGAGGAATAAAAGTGAGAGATATGAGGGGTAAAAGTGAGATATGAGGGGTAAAAGTGACATGTGAGGGGGAAAAGAAAGATATGAGAGGTAAAACAGAGAGAGATATGAGGATTAAGCGAGAGAGATGAGGGGTAAAAGTGAGATATGAGGGGTAAAAGAGAGATAAGAGGGGTAAAAAAGATATGAGGGGTAAAAGTGACATGTGAGGGGAAAAAGAAAGATATGAGGGGTAAGAGAGAGATATGAGGAGTAAAAGTGAGATATGAGGGGTAAAAGTGAGATATGAGGGGTAATAAGGGGGGGGAGACACTCGGAGGATTCGCAGTTCCAGGTGAGGTTGATGAGGACAGGAATTGCTCCTGGGGGGCAAAAAAAAGAGAGAAAAGGGGTAAAACTGAGATATGAGGGGTAAGAGGGAAATATGGAGGGGTAAAAGTGAGATATGAGGGGGAAAAGAGAGAGAAAAAGGGGTAAAAATGAGATACGAGGGGTAAAAGTTGAGATATGAAGGGTAAAAGAGAGAGAAAAAGGGGTAAAAGAGAGAGAAAAAGGGATAAAAGAGAGATATGAGGAGTAAAAGTGAGAGATAGGAGGGGTAAAAGAGAGATATGAGGGGTGAGAGGGAAATATGGAGAGGTAAAAGTGAGATATGAGGGGGAAAAGAGAGAGAAAAAGGGGTAAAAATGAGATACGAGGGGTAAAAGTTGAGATATGAAGGGTAAAAGAGAGAGAAAAAGGGGTAAAAGAGAGAGAAAAAGGGATAAAAGAGAGATATGAGGAGTAAAAGTGAGAGATAGGAGGGGTAAAAGAGAGATATGAGGGGTGAGAGGGAAATATGGAGAGGTAAAAGTGAGATATGAGGGGGAAAAGAGAGAGAAAAAGGGGTAAAAATGAGATACGAGGGGTAAAAGTTGAGATATGAAGGGTAAAAGAGAGAGAAAAGGGAGGTAAAAGAGAGAGCTCAGGGAGTAATAAATGTGATAAGAGAGAGATAAGGGGGGGTAAGAGA
>NW_008669340.1:0-1075 GCF_000695815.1 Acanthisitta chloris
CTGTGGAGCCGCCGGCCTCTCCCGCCTCGGCTCCCTCCCAGCCCGCCATCACCAAACGCGAAGAGACAGGCTTTGATCTGCGGCGCTGCCTCCTCAGCACAAAGGGAGAAGGGAAAAGAAACCCCTTTAGCATAAACACGTTCCGAGTTCACAGCTCAAATCAAGCAGAAGCAGCTGTTAAAAATAGCTCTGCCTCGCCGGGGCTGGTGCCTTGTGTGCGGGGTACGCAGCGGGAGGGCAGGCGAGGGGCAGGGCAGGGGGCACAGGGCCCCTCTGAGGGACAGACAGACACGAGGCGCCCACCGCACCTGGGACACCCTCTGCACACTGACATCAGCTCAGCGTGGGATGGACAAGGCGCAGGGCTCCCATCCAGCATGGGACATGGCTGGACTGGGCATGGGATCCATCCAGCATCGGGCATGGCCACATTGACACAGGGACCCGTTGTGCGTGGGCCATGGCCAGGTGCACACATGTCGTGTGTGGGGCATGGCTGGACTGGGCACCAGAGCCCATGGCTGGGCTGCAGGCACGGGGGACCAGTTCTGCGGGCAGGGGTGAGTGTCCTCGGGGACCCTGAGCTGCTTCAGGCACGTGAGAACGAGCAGGAGGGAGAACATTCAGTGAGGCAGGAGGACGTCCCTGACACTAGCAGCGCTTCCCAGGCAGCACAGGGGCAGGTCTTGGGGGCACAGAGGGGATTGCACCCAGCCCTGTCACCGTCCCTGCCATTGTCCCCATCCCTGCCATCTTTCCCACACAGCTATGCAGAGCTCCTACTCCCCACACCCACAAAGCAAAGCCCTTCACAGCCCTGCACCCAGCCCTCTTGGCTCTGCTTCTGTTGACTGGGTTGCTGGTGGCTTCCCCAGACCATCACATTGCCCACAGAGCACAGGGCACACGGGGAGCCCTGCCAGGATGTCCCGTGGTGCAGGTAAGGCTAATGGCTCATTTCAGGACACGGCACTAGGGACAGGGCAGGAGAGACAGAGATGGCAGCCCTGGCGGGCAGTGGTTCAGCCTCGTTGCGCCACACCACATCCCACGTCCTGCATCCCTGTGGGCTCTG
>NW_008669341.1:0-21494 GCF_000695815.1 Acanthisitta chloris
AAGCCACGCCCACCGCGGGAAAGGGTCGGGTTAGGTTAGGGTTAAATTCGGGTTAGGGTTAGGTTAGGGTTAAATTCGGGTCAAGGTTACGTTAGCGTTAGGTTAGGGGTAGGGTTAGGGTCAGGGTTAGGGTCAAGGGTAGGGTTAGGTTAGGGGTAGGGTAGGGGGGATGGTCGAGGTTGGTTAGGATTAGGGTCAAGGATAGGGTTAAATTCGGGTCAAGGTTAAGTTAGGGTTAGGTTAGGGTTAGGGTAAAGGTTAGGTTAGCATTAGGTTAGGGGTAGGGTTAGGGTCAAGGTTAGGGTTAAATTAGGGTCAAGGTTAGGGTTAGGGTCAGGGTCAGGTTAGGGTCAAGGTTAGGGTTAAATTAGGGTCAAGGTTAGGTTAGGGTTAGGTTAGGATTAGGGTCAAGGATAGGGTTAAATTCGGGTCAAGGTTAAGTTAGGGTT
This sequence comes from Acanthisitta chloris, assembly GCF_000695815.1. Lineage (NCBI taxonomy): Eukaryota > Metazoa > Chordata > Aves > Passeriformes > Acanthisittidae > Acanthisitta > Acanthisitta chloris. The sequence continues at coordinate 450 of NW_008669341.1, forward strand.
AGGTTAGGGTTAGGGTAAAGGTTAGGTTAGCATTAGGTCAGGGGTAGGGTTAGGGTCAAGGTTAAGGTTAAATTAGGGTCAAGGTTAGGTTAGGGTTAGGGTCAGGTTAGGGTCAAGGTTAGGGTTAAATTAGGGTCAAGGTTAGGTTAGGGTTAGGGTCAAGGTTAGGTTAGGGTTAGGGTCAAGGTTAGGGGTAGGGTTAGGGTCAAGGTTAGGGTTAAATTAGGGTCAAGGTTATGTTAGGCTTAGGGTCAAGGTTAGGTTAGCATTAGGTTAGGGTTAGGGGTAGGGTTAGGGTCAAGGTTAGGATTAAGTTAGGGTCAAGGTTACGTTAGGGTTAGGGTAGGATTAGGGTCAAGGTTAGGGTTAAATTAGGGTCAAGGTTAGGGTTAGGTTAGGGTTAGGGTCAAGGTTAGGGTTAAATTAGAGTCAAGGTTAGGGTTTGGTTAGGGTCAAGGTTAGGATTAAGTTAGGGTCAAGGTTAGGGTTAGGTTAGGGTTAGGGTCAAGGTTATGCTTAGGTTTAGAGTTAGGTTTGGGTTAGGGTTAGTTTAGGACTAGGGTTAGGTTTAGGGTTACGGTAAGGGTTAGTGTTATGGTTAGGGTTACATCAGGGTTTAGGGTTAGGGTTGATGTAGGGTCAAGGTTAGGATTAAGTTAGGGTCAAGGTTAGGTTAGAGTTGGGTTAGGGTTAGGTTAGGTTAACGTTGGGGCAGAGTTAGGTTTTAGGTTAGCGTTAGGGTGAAGGTTAGGGTTAGGGTCAGATGAGGCTAGCGTTAGGTTAGGATTGGGTTAGGGTTAGCATTAGGGTCAGGTTAGGGTTAGGTTAACATTAGGGTTAGGATCAGGGTCGGGTTAGGGTTAGGGTCATGTTAGGGTCAGGGTTAGAGTTGGGTTAGATTAGGTTAGTGTTAGGGGCAGGGTTGGGTTAGGTTAGAGTTTGGTTAGGGTTGGCATTGGCATTGGTATTAGAGTCAGGGTTGGGGTTGGGGTCTGTTGGGGTTAGAGTTGCGTTCAAGGTTGGGGTTGGTGTCAGTATCAGGGTCGGTACTGGAGTTGGGGCTGGGGTTGGTGTCTGTTGGTGTCAGGTTCAGAGTTGGGGTCAGGTCAGTGTTGGGGTCAGTTTCAGGGTCTGTATTGGTGTTGGAGTCAGAGTTAGGGTCATGGTTGGGGTTGGGATTGGTGTCTGTCAGTGCTAGGGTCAATGTCAGGGTTAGGGTTGGTGTCTGTTGGGGTTGAGGTTGGTCAGTGTTGGTGCTGGTGTCATTGTTGGGGTCAGGATTGGGGTTGGTGTCAATCAGTGTTAGAACTGGTGTCAGGGTTGGGGTTGGGTCGAGGTCAGGGTTGGGATCAAGGTCAGTGTCCGTGTTGGTATTGAGGTCGGTACCAGTACCGGTGTTGATGCCAGGACTCCCATGGTGTTTTGGTGGCACCAGCAGCAGCTGCTGCTGTGGGACAGACCCACAGACACCCATGGCAGTGCAGCTGAGCCTCTCCACTGTGTGTCAGCACCCACGGGACAGGCAGTGCCCCCACAGCTCCACAAACACACGGACACATCTCCATGGGGACACAACCAGCTTACACCCCCTGCAGCAGGCACACCAGGACCCGCTCAGCTGCCCAGGGTCAGGATCCTGCTCTTCCACGGGTGATGCTGTTTCCTGCCCTCGCAGAGCAAGAGAGATGTGCTGTTCGTGGCGCTGTCCCCAGGAGGCACTCGGTGCTCAGGAAGAGGCTGCTTTGTCCACAAGTTGCTCCTGGAATGCTTCTTACAGCACTCCGGGACAGTGTCACAGCGATGGGGACACTCGGGTGATGTGCACGGGACACAGCTTGGTGGCAGCACAGGACCGGGTGGTTCTGACAGTGAGTGAGGTGTCAGCATCACACAGACCTTGGTCCTTCTCGTGGGGCAGGAACTGGTGAGACATCCAGGTGAGTTTGCCAAGTCTAGAGAACCAATTGAGTCCCACAGTTAAATTCTGGTCCTGTTGTTTTGCCACTGTATTTAGTGAAATGAGTTGTTGACTGCAGGACAGAAGCAGAGGGAGATTTATCAACTCAGCTCAGAAAAGCTTTTAGGGTTCTGTACTGAACTCTATGTACTGATGCAGCTAACACTGAGGCCTCCTGTGCTCTCAGGGGTTTCAGCATGAATGTTCCTTCTCTCTCCCTAGTGAAGATATGTTCCTCTTTGTTCTGAAAGGCTGACAGTGGTGATTTATCAGCTACAGGTTATCAGGAACCAATCCAGAGAGTTTGGGAAAGAAGATGCCTGGCCAGACTGACTTTAGCCAGTACCAGGTGTTTTTCCTGAGCAGTGCAATGATCTCGGGTCCCCTCAGGTGTTTGCTGACTCCAAAGAATGACAAGGATGGACACTAGGTAGTGTTCTTCTCTTTCTCAGTCCCTAAATGTGTGGCTGTGTTATTTCTGTCATGTTTGGTTAACCATGTACCCCACAGATCTAGTGTGTGTTTACACACAGCAGTAGATTAAGCAAAGATTTCTCATTGAGACCTTCAGAAGGCAAAAGAGTTCCTGTTTCTTTTGGCTTAGCCAATATTGCCTGATGGAAAACTAACAAACAATCTTTCTCTCCATTTTTTCTTTCTAGTTTCTTCTCTGAATTAAGTTTCCTTCATTACTTGGATTCCTTTTGCTGACCTTTATGGCTCTCAGGGAGGCTTTTGTGGTGGGTAATGCTATTTTCCTTTGTAGATGTTTTTTCCCTAAATGCATTACAGAGTTCTGTGACTTGTAATTTCCGGTGAGTGCCATCGACCATTTAATTCTTTGCAATCACTGCAGCAGATGCCAAACACATTTGCAGTAATTGGATGGCACTTAAGGGATTAGTCAAGACTGCCAAGACTCAAGTCATCCAAGCCACAGCTGGGTTTTTGTGCTGTTTCCATGGGAGCCTTGCTGTGTCTGCTGCTAAATTTATTTGCAGTCTACATTTTGAACAAAATCCCCTGTGCAAAAGCCTCGTCAACATTTCTGGCCTTGCTGTGTGGCTCTGACTTCTGTGCACTCTGGCACTGGCACAGCTGTGGCATCTCCCTGAAGACAGAAGATTTGCAAATGCCTCGTTCAGAGTCACTAAGCACCTGACCCCAGCCAGGCTAAGGTGTTAGCAGCTCTTTGGGGTCCAGGTGTCACAGGCAGAAGCTGCTGCAGTTATCCCAGAGGCCTCTGACCTGTCAGGATCACTCCTGACCTTCATGCATCATGCAGAGGTGGCAGAGTGTCTGCAGAGCCACAACTTCTTGGCTTCATCACCGTGGGCTCCATCTCTTTTGCATTTCTTCACTGTTTTGTGCTTCCAGCAGGAGGACAGGATGTGTTTTTGGGATGCTGCTTGAATCAGGGATGTCACCAGTTGCTTATACCTTTTTCATATGGCAGCAAATTCACAAAGCTTGGGTTGTCATTCCCTCAGCTGCCACGTGTAGAACTGTGGAGACAGGAGAAAGAGATGTGCTGCTCAGGAAAGCTAATCAGGAGAAGGGCATGAGTAGCTCTTCATGATTGAGTGCAGTGTGCTGACGTAAAACATCAACCAGGAGCCTTGGAGAGCTTTGCTGGGCTCCAGAGCCTGTTGGGGCAGCTTTGTTTGGAGGCTAATTGGATTGCAGCTCAAAAGAGACATTTCCTATCCTCAGTCTAGCAGGGAGAATGAGCTGGAATGATGCTGCTCTGCCACAAGCAGTTTGCTGTGACTCTCTCCCAGCTTGGCTAAACTCCTCCAGTTTGTCTGTGCAGCACAGCTGGGACACATCAGCCTCTTGCCAGGGGTAAGGAGAAGTGGCTTCAAGCACCAGCAGATCTGAGGTGAGATCAGGCTGAGGAGGCTGCTCAGAAACCTTTTCCTCAGGGTCAGCTCTGAGCAGCACCTGTGTTTTCCTTTGGCTGGAAAGAGTTACCAGTTGGCAATTCCAGGGAGGAAAGGGCAGAGGCCTCAGCCTAGACTTTCTAGTTGTTTATGTGAGGAAGGTGAAGGAAGGGGATGAAGGTTTCTCCTCAGGACTTGCAGCAAGGTAAGTTCTAATAGAGATATCAAGCCAGGACCAGTTTCATGTCTTTCCAGGTTAGGAGTGACATGTGTTGGCAAAGAAGTTAATACTGGTGTGTCAGGTATATCCAAGAGAGGGTTTCACTTTTAAATCAGTGGTTGATGCCAATACGCATTTTATTAAACCCATTCATCTTTCAGGCTTTGATTCAACATCCTCTGATTTCCCAATGAGGCTTTTTTGGCTGACTTTAGAAGGTGAGAACATTGCAGCACAGCACTACACACCATGGCTGCTCCACCTATCATTGCACTCAGTCTCTTAGCAGTGTTTGATGTGTACTTTCACTCAATTTCTGTTTCCTGGTTTGGTGCCAGCTCTCACAGAGCAGCACCCGATGGATTGGTTTCATTAGAAGTGCAGTATTTTCCCTTCTTCTCTGGTCCTCTTCCTCAAGCACTTGGGTTGGGGAAGAGGAGGAGAGGAGAGATGTTCCAGCTGATAAGAAGAACACTCCTGCACACTATAGGAGACTCAGGACTTGGGGGAAGCAACCTGGAAGGCATTCAAAGGCTGAGAAATGCCCTCCTGGAAATGGTGAGCTGAATCCAAGTCAGAGCATATTCTGGAACTTCAGTGCTCTTCCATTTCTTATGCCTACAGACAGGTTTGGATGCTCCTGTAGGTAGTGACACAAAGACTCTTTCCACAAGTTCTCTTCTCATTGTGGCTGGGTGTGCTGTGGTGTTACTTAGGAGGATAAATACAGAGGCTGATTGACCCTGCAGAGTCACAGCCAGGGTTACAAGAGGAGCTGCCCAGAGTATTTGCACCGTGGGCTGCACACACCTCTCTTTGTTCATGCATTCAAACCCATCACCTCCAGAGAGCAGCTCATTACTGATTTCCATGTGTTCCCCTGTGTGTGAGCTGTGGTTTAAAAGCAGTTTCCTCTTGCAACCTGTTCAGCTCTTCACCTTGGGTTTTTTATAGATGTTGACTTAAGAGTATGACGGTATGAGAAGAAACCACTTAATGGGGAACGCTGACCTCTGCCTTTTCCAGTGCTCTTTTCCTTGCCAAAATAGCTTATCTCCTATTTGCATCCTCTGCTCCTTGTCTCTCTGCTATTTCAGGAACTGGTCTGGCGCCTGTTTCTGGGGGATGATGGATCTGCATCACTCAGACATTTGCTGTAGGAGCATTTCCAGTGCTGGAGAAATATCTCAGCATTTATGAGTTGGCCACTGTGCCTTTGGATGGTGAAGGTTTCTGTTCCACTTTCCAGCTCAGTGAGGGTGGAGGTCATTGGAGAGAACTGATGCCTGAGGGTGATTATTTGGCACTGGAAATGAATAAGTGCCTCAACCAGGCACCTCCAGCAGCCACTCATGAATCATGACTGTCCTGGCCAGGGCTGCCTGACAATGCCTGGAAAGCACGTGGTGTGTTTTGGGTGTAACTTATGGATATTGTTGGGCTCATCTTGATCTTTCTCAGTATCACAGGGACAGATGTGACCTCGCTGTGTTTCAAGTGCCACTGGATCAGGGCACAGGTCAAAAGTTTAATTTCCACAGTGTCTTTAGATGTCATTTACAGGCTTATTACTGTGCTGAGATCAGCTCCAGGGCAGCTTAACACCACAGAGCTACTGACAGGTGCAGGGAAAAGCAGATGAGGTGCAGTGTGGGCAGACAGGGATGTGTATCCTATGAGTTCGTGTGAGTAATGACAAGGCAATTACTGTGAACAGTTTGAGGAATTAAGTATAGGTGTAAGATGTCAGGAATAAAAATAGGAGCTCAGTCCTGGAGGAGAGAAATCCTCCCTGTGAGAATTTCCAGACTGAGCAAACAGCTCTCATGGGAATGGAGCAGATCTGGGTTTTTTCCATGGGAAATTCAAAGTGTTGGACTCAAAAAGGGAGATACCTTGCAGAGGAGCTCCAGCCTCAGTCCCTTGGGAAGGGCTAAGAGAAACTACATTCTTTTTGACTTATAACTGTTGATAGATCGATAGGTTATTTACTCCTCCACTGCAAGTGAAACTGCTTATGCTGGAACACCCACTGAAACTTTGAAAAATGTACCAGTTGACTTGATTTCCAGGCAAGAGAAGAAAAATAAGGTGGTGAAAACAAAGTGTTAAGAACAATATCTGTAAGAGCACGCAAAGTGCCAACTACATTGGTTTTTTTGCAGCTCAGTATAAGCATTGTCAGCAAAAATTGAGCTTGTACTGAGCAGTATTCAAAATGTTCTGAGGCATATTTGGTATGAATTGAAACTCTTTACTCCAAAACAGCTATTGCAACTGTTCTTTTACTTGGTGTCTAAAAAAGCCCCAAGACAAGTATCAGTTTTACATCCTCTTTTTTCATGTGATCTTTTATCTTAGCAATCAAACTTGGTTCACATCTTCAGGTCACACCTAGAGCACAACAGATCTCACTCTAAGGAACATTTTTTTCTAACCTGTGCAAGTCCTTTTTCAGATTAACTGACCTGGAAAATAACTACACAGACTCAGAGCAAACCTGTGTCTGTGCCACGAGGTAAAACCAGGCCAAGAGGTAACACACTGTTTAACTGCTGGTGGGTTTTGTGGTCTGATTTCAGCCTGTGCAGGCACCCAGATGGATGAGGAAGGAGGAGAAGGGTCTTTAGACACCACCAAGGGCTGACTTGTCTCCTCTGATGCTTCATTTGTCCATGAACTTGGGTGTCCTTAGTCCTTAGGAGTGATGGAGGAGGCAGACAGTGTTTTTCTGGCTTCATGGACCACCTGGTCTCATTCCTCCCTGCAGGAGTGTGTTTTCTTGGAGAGTTTTGTCTCCTTTGGTTATTGTATGTTTCTTTGTGCTTCAGGCTTTCACACAGAGGATCTTTAAGACTGGAACTAGTGACAGACTGGTCTGTAGGGATCTGGTAAGGAGAGGTGGTACAATGGCTAAATAGGGATCAAGGAAGAGGGAAACCACGAGTGACAGATGCTTGAGTGAGAAAAAGGGCTCCAAGAGGGGCTTGGGGAGCAGCCAACATGTTGTGTGAGACAAAAAGGGGAGATAGGGAAAGGAGGCATCATGGCCAGTGGGAGAGGTGAGCAAGACCAGCCCTTGGCTTGTGCTGAGGCTGAAGGGTTTGGGAGCAGGATCAGGACTATCCCTGAGCCAGAGGGGCTCTGGTGGCCTCTCCCACCTCTTGGGCTCAGGTGATAGAGTGGATGGGGAGTGCATGGGAGTCAGGGGATTGCTCCCTCAGCAGCCTCTGGTCACCCCAGGGGCCTCTTGAGACAGAGCCATGTGCAGGAGCAGTCGTGGCTGGAGCTGAGTGCAGCAGCCACCAGGTTAAAAGGAGGCCACAAGCAAGTTTGTGTTCTAGTTTTGCAGGTGCTGGAGAAAGATTTCTTTTGCTTTGCAGAGAAACTCTAGGGAAGGCTCTGGGATGAGGCATAAAATCAGTGTTTTGTTCCTTATTATGCTGTTTGTGATTCTCTTGTGATTTGCAGCAACCTGGTCAGATGTTCATTAAAAATCAGATGCATCTGTTTGAAGTCAATAATGGAATTTAAGGAGGATGAAGGGCAAATTTTTCATAAACTCTTAGGTCTTGAGGAAGATTCTTCCAGGGAAGAGAGTTGTGTAGGGCAGTACTGCAATGGTCAGTACTAGTAATGGCTCATTGTTATGATTAATAGGGGGAAAAAAGGAGATGCAGTAGCACAGTAACTGTTAATGGCAAATAAAGGTTAATGCCAGGAAATCATATTCCTCCAAATGAGTTCAGCCAAGTTACTGGCTCCCTCTGTAATTCATCACTGCAGTGAGCTGGGGAGCAGAGGCAGCTGCTGTGTCATGGTTGGACTGTCAATGGCCTTGAGCTGTCTGATGACTGAGAGTAGAACTGGGGCAGCTCCAAGAGCCTCACAAAGCTGCAAGCTGGGGCTTGGTCTGTCAGTGGGTGACAGATTTTGGGGCAAGGAGTGACAGGCCTGGCTGGGAACCTCTTGCCCATGCTGCAAAAAGCCCAAACATAGCCTGGTTACCCTGTCACCTGTGCTTATTTCCTCAGGTCAAGTTCCAGAAAGTCATTTTCCATTGTGCTTGATCCTTAACCACATGCAGAATTCATTTATTAGTTTCTTAGGCTGGGCTTGTGGTGGGAAGAGGTCTGGCCAAGTGTTTGGGATGACTGTGAAGGACCTCAGCCCTCATCACTCATGCAAACACTGAGGAAATTACGAATTGTCTTGGTTCTGGCTAGGACAAGGTTAACTGTTGTAGCAGCCAGGAGGGGCATGGCAGGACCTTGGGGTTATTCTGTACCACCTCAGCCATGCAGAGAGGATGGAGGGGGTGAGGTCTCCCTTGTCCATTCAGGGGTGTCTGGGGTGTGTGTTTTGGCAGTGCCAGGTCCTGCATGGTGAGTGATAATGTGTGAACTGTTTCTCTATCTTGTACACTCTGTTACTGACACAGTTGGGTACTGTTCATTTTCTTACTTTGTTGCTGCTTTTTAGTAAATTGGTCTTACCTCAGCCCCTGACCAGTGCCTCCAAGTCCCCTCTCCATCCCACTGCAGGGGCAGGGGGTGAGGGAGGGAGTGAGCAGTGCATGATCTGCAGGGTTTCAGTGGGAACACTAAATTGGGGAATAATTCCTAAACCAGACCAAAAATTTAACCTAGTGCTTTGGCATCCTGTAAAGGCTGAGGAAAGGCTTTAATCTTTAACACTGAGAAGCTATAGCTCTGTTCCCTGAGATGCTGCAACATGACTTCATGCTCTACCTGCTTCATTCTACTCTCCTTGTGGCTGTGGGGGACAGAGTGAAGCCTGGGGGCAAAACTGAAGCAGGGGGGGCTTTCCCAGGGAGATGAACCAGCTGGAAAACAGCTCAGGAAGTATCTCATCTTAGTGCAGCTGCTGGTGTGTGACCAGAGAGCTGCTGGCAGAGAGCAGCTGATGAGAGGGAGGAGATCAGCCTCCTCCTGAAGGGTTGGTGTGTCAGGTTTCCATGCAGAGCACGTGTGGGTAGTGCGAGCTGCAAACCCTGCTGTGCTCCAGCCACCACCACACAGCGAGCCAGGAGCATGGGGCAGGTGGCCTGGAAGGCTTTCTTTCTCTCCCTTTTTGATTATAAAACGGAGAAATACGTCATTGCCAAGAACAAGAAGGTTGGGATCCTCTACCGAGTGGTGCAGCTCTCCGTCCTGGCTTACCTGGTGGGGTAAGATCATTGCTTCTTTCACATATAGCTGTGCTTGGGGGTTGCTTGCTGTGCTGTGATACAGATTAGTGCTGCAGACAGAGCTTGCTGTGCCTCCTGATTTTAATGCAGATAATTAGGCATTTAACAGCTGGATTTTGTAACAGCAAATAGATTATATCGGATTTTTCACCTAGGGATCACTAGATTCAGCTCTACCTTGCAGATTAGCCTCAGGTTAAAAATAAACCCAGTGGCACAAGGGCTTTGTACTGCATTATTTATGCCTTTATTTCTGTCTTTGGTGGGCATGGTGCCAGACCTGAGCACCTGACTCGTTAGGAAAATAGCATTTATGGCCACTGTGCTGAGCCTTGGGAAGCACCTGGGTTGCCTGCATGACATGCTCAAGCCTAAATGACAAGGAACCCTGCAGAAAGTGGGAGATTTTGGGGCTGGAATGGGCTGCAGCAGCCAGGACTGTGGGGGCTGAGGCAGTGTTAATGTCACTGCCTCGCTTTCATTCCAGAGCAGGGCGAGTTGGCATGGAGATAGCTGGAGCACCACTCGGGAAGGCCCAGTTCTGCAAGAGGCTGTTCACACTGCTGTGTAAGGAGCACAGCCACAGACCTTGAGGGCTCAGAGCTGGAATTATCCAGCCTGTGCTGGTGCCTGTGCTGCCTGAGTTTCTGAGGATTTTCAGACTCTGATGCCACAGTCTGTAGCCTCAGTGTCTGTGCTTCTGAGTCCTTTCGCTTTGCTCACACCTCGTGTTTTCCCTGATTAAATATAGCAAGGTCATTTTTGCCTGCTGGATTTATTTATAGACAGGTGTGCAGTCCTTGCTTTAGTGAGCAGGGCACAAGTGAAGCCTCAGCAGTCTGGCATGGACTAGCTGCTGAAGGAGAAATCCTGTGGATAAGGTTGCTGAGGACACATCCTCTGTCCAGGAGGGATATAACACGACCAGTGGCTGTGGGTGGCCAGTCTGGCTGTTTTCCTCTCTCAGCATCTATTGCCTTCTGCAAACCCTTAGCACTCTCACTTATCCCTGCAGTGATTTGTTTGTGGCTTCCAGGTCACCACAGCCCTGCTCAGTGTCAGGCTGTGTCTGCCTGCTGGGTCAGGGACCTGTGCCTGGCCAGGGTGGGAATCATCCAACCCCTCTGCATGGTTCCTTGCACACAGCTGCCATTTCTACCCCCATTCACTGCGGAAAATGAAGGGACTGAGTGTGAACCCTCCTGGGAGAGATCAGCATTCTCAGGAAAATGGGAAGCTTCACAGGGATGGGGAATGTAATTCTCCAGGTTTGCCACAGGTAGCAGGTGAAGGGCAGTGAATGCCAGTGCTGCTCAGCCCGGGGTGGTCCCTTTCCCTCCCTGCACACAGCAGTGCACTGCAAAGAGGAGACAGTTGTCATCACCAGCAGAGGCAGCTGCAATCCTCTCCCAAACCTGCCCCAGCACCCTCAGACTCTTCAAGGGGCTGGGTGTTGTGTTCTCCTGGCAGGTGATTTTGGCAGTGGTGTGGGGAAGCTGGCAGCATTTCATTTTAAGAGTTTTTTACCCAGTGATCTGGACTGTTGGTGCTTCCAGTGGGGAGAAGTAAGCAAAGTCTTTCCCTGGACTGCTTAGCAAGGCAGCAGCTCTCCCAGCTGTGCAGAGACCAGGATGTGTTCGGGCTGTTTGGCTTACAAAAGATCCTGTGTTCAGCTGAGGATATTCCCTGCAGGTTTCTGTGAGGAATACTCAGCTGGCCTGCAGGAGTTGCACCTCCCCAGCCATGGGGGCCCCACCAGAGGCTGCTAGAGGGGGAGAGAAGAATTGTGTACATGTCAAACCAACCACACTCTTCACCACGACTTGCAGAAGCCTCTGCTGTTTGTTGTCTTGAGGAAGGCAGGGTCCTGCCCTCACCCTTTCATTTTCTGTGGTCGCTGAGTGTAGCACAGGACAGGAAGACTGGGGTTTTTTTCAACCCCATGCCTTGGTATTACACATTTCTCTGCTGTAGGTAGATAAGCACAGCTTGTGACAAAGAGTTTGTTCTGTATCTGCACTGGTAGTTGCAGACTTGGTGTTATTGACATGTTTTGATTTGCTTTTGAATGCTATTCGACCTCTGATTAACTTGTTCCCTGACCCCTCTTGCTGATGCTGCTGCCTGCTGTGTTCACATAGGTGGGTGTTTGTTGTCAAGAAAGGCTATCAGGACACAGACACATCCCTCCAGAGCTCTGTCATCACCAAGCTGAAAGGGGTAGCCTTCACCAACACCTCGGAGCTGGGGGAGAGGCTGTGGGATGTTGCAGACTACGTCATCCCTCCACAGGTTGGCATCACCCCACTGCTAGTGTCTCTGCCATTCAGCTGCCAGTGTGGAAAGGCTGAAGTGATGTTTCCAGGTCTTCCCTGTGAATGAGCAGGAGGTGGGATACAAGAAAGCAATGCTGGGCTTTGTCTTTGGTCTTTCCAGCAAATACCAAAGCTGCCTGGTCTCTCACACAGAGGTCTGGCAAGCAGAAGTCCTGTGGGTTTTGGTGGGACTGCTCAGCTGAGCACTGTCTGCTCCTCTCCATTCCTGGGCTAGAGCAGGTGTGCATGGGGTTGTCTGGAGCAGGGGGAGGTGGAAAGAAAATGTGGTGCAAGTTGAGCGATGAGGGATGCTGGAAATATCTGGTTAAACCTTCCCTGCTGCTTTCTTGGCTTGGACACTGTGAGATGCACAGGGAATGGGTGGCAGCAGATGTGGCCCTGACACCAGGTTGGAAGTTGCTCACTTGTGCTTGCCCTGTATGGAAAGGTGTGAGGGCAAAATCCAGGTCCTGTGCTGATAGGGCAGAAAGCTCTAAACTAAACAACTTAATTGTCTGTGCATAAGAATAAAGTTTGCCTTGTTCCTGCTGCACCAGTGTTTACTCACACCTGTGACTGCTCTGTGTCTCCACCAATTTCAGTGCAAAGCCTCAGCCCAACATATGCCATGCAGCAGGAGGCCCAGGCAGTGTGTTTGCTCTGTCCCAGCTGTGTGGAAGCCCTGGGACACTTAGCAGGTGGTTGAGATGCACACTCAGAGGTGAAATGGTGGCACTGACCAGTATTTTACCTTGTTGGATGTTTCTCCTGGGTCTCAGTGGCCTTTAGCAGTAGGACAAGAGGGCACAGACTCAAGCTCTGCCAGGGGAGGTTTAGATGGGATATTAGGAAGAGATTTTTTACAGAGAGAATGGTCAGGCATTGGAATGTGCTGCCCAGGGAGGTGGTGGATTCACCATCCCTGGAGGTTTTCAAGCTGAGACTAGATGTGGCACTTAGTGCCATGGTCTAGTGACCACGGTAGGGTTGGACTCAATGATCTTTGAGGTCTCTTCCAACCAGGTCAGGTTGATTATTCTGTGATTTTGTGTTACTGCATGTTGGCTTATTGGGAAGCCTTGTAGTGTGGTGGGCTGAGTAAAAAATAGGCAGCCCTGCCTCTGGGCTGCTGTGCCACACAGCTGTTTGGGCTGTGGCTTCAGGAAACCAGTGTTACTGCATCCTGCCCCAGTGTGCATCAGCCACCAGCAACCACAGGGCTGTGGTGACACTCAGCAATGTCTAGGGGCTGTGAGTGCTAATGTAGAGCCTCACGAGCTTTCCTGCTCCATGGCTAACTGCTATTTGTCTGCTGCACATCTCAGGTCAGCTGGGAACTGCTGCACCCTGCCTGGGTTTTGAGGTGTACCTGAATGCTGCCCCCAGTGCACTCAGTGACTTGCTCTGCTAACTACTGTGTAATCTCATTTCGCTTTGGAGGAAGAGTCATGAGCTGTCCTGGTGGGTCTGGGTGGGCTGGTTTACACTGGAGAGACCCAAGTGGTGGAGCAGGAGGCAGTGAGGGCTGGGAGAAACTCTGTCTCCTCCACAGAGCAGTGGGCAGCTCTGCTGAGCCCACCAGCACAGCTGCTGGCTGATGTGTCCCTCCTGCTGAGGACAGAGGGATGGATGTCCCAAAGTGCTGATGGAATGAGGAGTAAATCCACCCCATGCAAAGCCCAGTGAGGGAAGGAGAGTGAGCCAGGAGGGTGTGAGAGCACCAAGCTCTGCTCCCATGATCAGAACCCCAGGATCTCTGATTTTTCTGTGTGACAGGCAGGGCTCTGTGTTGGGAAGGCTTCTCTGTTGTGGGTGTGGATTTCTCTGAGATGCTCAGGGCTGCTCTGCCTCCCACCAGGGCTGTGGGTTGGCTCTCGTGGTTGTGTGTGCACCCACAGCACGAGGGACCTCATCCAAACAAACACCCAGACAAAGGGCACTGTTGTATCTCAGCCTGAAAAGCCTCTGGAAAGAGGGAGGTTGTGTTCTTCCAGAGAGCTGCATCCTCTTGTAACAGGTGCTTCAGGTTTTCTAATCCTTCCTGCTTTACTTTATTTTCTCCAGGGTGAAAGTGTCTTCTTTGTCATGACGAATCTGATCGTGACCCCAAACCAGAGGCAAGCCACGTGTCCTGAGGTAGGAAGAACTGAGCCCCTTGGCTCCCAGACCCCTACAACACAGGGGGTAAGAACTGACAGAGGACACCTGGGGAGCCACCGACAGAGGGAGGATGAAAAGCGAACGGTTTTGCTCTGCAGTGTAATATTTCACTTGGGAAATAAGATTGGCTACTGTAAACCTGGAGCTCAGCTGACTTAATTTCCTGAGGCACTGATCATGTAGAGCCTTCCTGACTTGAGAGGAAGGTGTTGGATTTCTGCCCAGCTGGAGAGGAGACCAGGCAGTGATTGCTCAGGGGCAGAAAAGGCTGTGGGAAAACAACTTTGAGGTGACTCAGTGTTGCTCTGGGTAGAGGAAATTTTTAAGAGCCTCATCCCGGGAAGGGCTTTCCTTACTTTCCGGACACCTCTCCAGAACATGCCAGATGGGCCAAGGGTCTTTGTGTCATGTGGCACGTCCTCTGTGGAGATGTGGTTTGGAGTGGGCTGGAGCCTGGGGGAGGAGAGGGCTGGCTGTGCAGTGTGTTGTCTCCGTGTGCAGGAAGCAGGTAGCCCTGGCCAGGAGCACAGCTGCTCCTTCACGGCACGGCTGTCCTCTAGTGGCTGCAGAGCAGCTGGGAGAGGGCAATTTTGGGCTCCAGAGCTTGCAGCTTAGATGCAAGGTTGGGTTTTCTCCGTGTACTGTGACCTCCTGTCTGGGTTAGGTGAGTGTGAGGTATTGTCTGGGGTTTTCACAGCCTGTCCTGTCCCTCTCCAGACTGAGCAGAACCCAAACTCAGGACCTCATGGCTGAATCCTGGTGTTCTCAGTGGTGTGATATGCTGAGCTGTTTGCATGACCCACAGTTCCCACGTCAGCTGCATGTTTTTAGTGTTCACCATCCTGCAGAGAACTCACCCCACATCAGCAGCACTTTCTTACCCCTCCTCTGGGTCTCATGTCCTCTCACAGGTCTCACTTCTGTCCTCTTGCCCTCTGCAGAGTCCCAGCATTCCTGATGCCCTGTGCTACATGGATGAGGACTGCCCAGAGGGGAAAGCAGTGGTGGCTGGCAATGGTAAGGGAAAGATCCTTTCTCCTGTCCTGTGTCTAGTGGAGTCCTGTTCCTCCAGAGGCCTCAGCCTGGTTACACCCCCAGAGATCTCTGACTTCAGAGAGCAGCAAGGCCTTTCTTTTCTTTGCTATCTTTTATTAAGAATGCTGACTTGCTTACAGCTCTGCCATGGCTGGGCCAGGGCACCCCAGGCTGCTCAGAGAAGCAACAAGAGAGTGTTTGTTCCAGCTGAGAGGCCCTTTCACAGCAGGCAGGAGGGAGAAAATCTATTTTCATGTGCCCTGTAGGCAAGAAGAGGAGGTGACTGCTCTGTGTGACCTTTTCTGTGATGTCTGCTCGCAGGGGTTAAGACTGGCCGTTGTTTGAAAGACAGGGACAGCATCAGAGGGACTTGTGAGATACTGGCCTGGTGCCCAGTGGAGAAAAGATCCAAGCCCAAGTACGTGGCTGTCCTATCCCGTTTCCAAGCTTGAGCTGCTTGGCTTGTGTGTCACTCAGGGCAGTTTCTGTGTTCCCTCTGCTTGGATGCTTGCTGAATGTTGGCTGTTCAGTGCAGGAGGAAGCTCTGCAAAGCCCTCCCTGGCAGGACTGGCCCTCTGCTCCCCCTGCTTAGCTCACTGGCTGTCCCAGGGCTGTTCCCAGCTCTTGGGGCATCCCCTCAACCTGCACGTTCCCCACCACCTCCTTGCTGGCAGTGTGGGGACAATGGCATGGCTGGCCTGGCACCATGGGATGAAACATATTGGATGAAGCTGTTTCTATCCAAGATTTAGCATGTGGGCAGGGTACAAAAGTAAAACAGAGAACAAACCCTTCTCTTCCAGGAAACCTCTTCTTGGCAGCGCAGAAAACTTCACTGTTTACATCAAGAACTCAATTCGCTTCCCCAAGTTTAAGTTCTCCAAGTAAGTGCAGGTGCTTGGAGATCCTTCTGTCCTCTCCACCACAGAACCAATAACCTTGGTTTGTTCCACTGACCTTCTCCTGCCAGAGGGTTGGGGTGGGCAAGTGAGTATTCTGTCCTCTAAGGGAAAGCCTTTGGCTTCAGGATGTGCAGGAACAAGGGGATAATGAGGACTTGGAACTACTCAGGGAGCAACTGGGATAAGGCTGTCCCTCCCCAAATGAGGTCTGTGGTGGTTCCTACAGCTTGGGATGCATCACAGGTCCTAAGGCAGATGGATCTGTCTGCCAGACAGAGCACAGTTAGGTTCCTGAGTTGCTTCTGTTCAACAGATATTCATCCTCTTCCATACAAATGGAGTTTCCTGGACAAGGCTGGGAAAAATGCAAATTTGTTTGCATTTTCTGCTGCTTTGTGAACAACAGGGAGACAAGGTGGGTTTCTCTCTTCCCTCCACGCAGGATGAATGTGCTGGCCACTGACAACGAGTCTTACCTGAAGACCTGTCGCTACAGCAAGGAGCATCCCTACTGCCCCATCTTCATCCTGGGGAACATCGTCCAGAGGGCTGGGGCCAACTTCCAGGAAATGGCCTTGGAGGTAGGAGTGTCCCTCAGGCTCATGTGTCTTCCCAGCTGGCTGTGCTGGGTGGCTGTAAGCACATCCACTGGCCACTGCCCAGGGAACTGCCTGGAGAGATGCCAGTGCCTCAAGTCAACCTGGTCCTGTTTATTCCATCCCCTGGGAATGGGAGGCAGGGTGATGTGGGTCCTCTGAAAGAGCTGGTCAGGTATGTGTCACTCAGGGCTGCCCAGGGATTCTTGGTTTAATTTCAACATTACTACACTCTTAGTTTAAACCCAGAACTCTGGGAACTCCATCCCTGCATAAAAGATCATCTTCTCCACTGGAGTATGTTACAGCCACTTAAATTAATGAAATCAGTGTCTTGGGATGAGAAACCTTTTCCTTGGATGCCAGCACAGGGATAGCTAGGGTTGTGTGTAGAGTAATGGGACTGACATCACACACCTGAGCTCAGCCCATCCAGGGCTGTGTGTGCTCCTGTCAGTGACCAGAAGTGCAGCTATTCTTGTCCCTGGGGAAAACTTGCCCAAGGATCTGACAAATTTGAAGACATTTTAACTGAACTAAGCTTAAACAACTCACCCTGTCTCTCTCTTTCATTAAGGGTGGTGTGATAGGAATTCAGATTGAATGGAACTGTGATCTTGATAAAGCTCCTTCTGAATGTAATCCTCACTATTCTTTTAGCCGACTGGATAACAAGTCTACAGAAACCTCCATCACTTCTGGCTACAACTTCAGGTGGGTAAAGAGGAGGACACAATCAGTACTGCAGTTGGGCTGGGCTGGTTTGACTCACAGGCACTGGAGGTTGGGAGTGGAGTGGCATCAGCCTGTGCCAGGCACTGCCCCGGCCAAGCACGGAGCTCTGCAGAGGAGGGAGGATGGGGCTGTGCTCCTGGCAGGCTAAAGCTGCTTTTGGTAGGGGAAATGATCTGTTTGAAGAGATAAATGATTTCAGAGGGGTTCTAGTGTGTGTGGAGGGGCAGATAATGGAGGTAAACTCAGCATTGTTGTGTTCAGGTTTGCCAAGTATTATCGGGATGCTGAGGGAGTCGACTACCGGACGCTCATTAAAGCCTACGGAATCCGCTTTGATGTGATGGTGAATGGCAAGGTGAGGCCCAGGCCAGAATGTTTCAGAGACTGGAGGGAAAAAAGGTGGGGATATTTGTCAGTGAGAGGGCAGCTCTGGGATTGTCAGCCTCTCTGGCTGGCCTTGGAAGAGGCTCTTGCTATCCATCCATGTGGAGCTAACCCTACATAAAAGAGGAGCTGACCTGGAGTGTAGCTGAGCCTGTACCTCAACCTACAGCCAGGCTCATGTAAGGCCTGACAGAAGGAAATGTGACCCAGAGCCTTGTTTTCCATGTGTATGCACTGCAGACAAAAAAAAAGAAGCCTAATGCAGGAATGATGCAAGCTCAGAAATGCAGCCAAGGACAGTTGGATCTGGGACACACAGACCTTTAGCATCCAAGACTGCTGACTGGTTGTGGCTGGGCTCCCGAATGCTAGCAGAACACATCCACAGGGCCCAGCAGCCTCCCCTGTGCACTGCCACACCCTTCAGTTTGCTTCTTGGGCTGACCTTTCACTGAGTACTTCACGGCTTTTTCTCTTTTCAGGCAGGGAAATTTAACATCATCCCCACCATTATCAATATCAGCTCGGGGCTGGCACTCATGGGAGCTGTAAGTGAATGGATTGTCTAAAAGTAACTTCTGGGCCCCAGACCCCTCCTGTAGCTGGAAGGGAGAGAAATGGGATGGGGAGGTTATATATTCTCCCGTAGAGTCTTTGCTACTCTGACTGCTCAGTCAGGTGTGTGTCTGTAATGTACCTGATACTGTAAATACACACACATGGGGTATATAACATATATACCCCACAAAATGCATGGAGAGAAGGAAAATACAGCTCCTACAAGTAACTATTTCACTGATGCTCATTGCTAACAAGATCAGAACACTCTCTTCTATTCCAAAGATAAAACCCAAGTTCTTTCTCTTTGCAGGGAGCTTTCTTTTGTGACCTGGTGCTGATCTATCTGATCAAGAAGAGTAACTTTTATCGAGGCAAAAAGTATGAGGAAGTAAAGTAAGTAGCATTGGCTTTGTGTTAAATGTCCTGAGAATAGAAATAGGAGGAGATATAGGAGCACAGTAACTGTTAATGGCAGAAAAAGGCTAATTCCAGGGAAATGTGTTCCTCCAAATGAGTCTGGCCACGTTACTGCCTCCCTCTGTCACTTATCACTGCAGTGAGCTGGGGAGCAGAGGCAGCTGCTGTGTCATGGTTGGACTGTCAATGGCCTTGTGCTGTCAGTCCCTAATGACTGAGGTGGAATTGGGGCAGCTCCAAGAGCTCCAGAGCATTATAAAACTGCAAGCTGGGGCTTTGTCTGTCAGTGAGTGACAGACTTTGGGGCAAGGAGTGACAGGCCTGGCTGGGAACCTCTTGTCCACATTGCAAAACAGCCCCAAAATAGCCTGGTTACCCTGTCTGTCACCTGTGCTTGTTTCCCCAGGTCCAGCTCCAGGAAGTCATTTTCCAGCCCTTCACTGAATGGGAATCAGAGCCCAGAGCAGCTCGATGGGCTCTAGGCACAGCGATGGCTCTGCCAGCTGGACTTGTGCTCCAGGAAAGCCACACAGGTGTGAAATCACACCAGCACTGGGAGGAGGAGATACCCCAGATCAGGGCTACTGACTATTACCAGGATTCCCAGAGGAAAAGTCCTATAAAGACTGTCCTTCTTCCCTGAGATTTCTCTGGTATCCTGAGTTTGCAGCAGTGTTGTCGTCACTGTGGATTTATAAA
The DNA here is from genome assembly GCF_000695815.1 of Acanthisitta chloris. Classification (NCBI taxonomy): domain Eukaryota; kingdom Metazoa; phylum Chordata; class Aves; order Passeriformes; family Acanthisittidae; genus Acanthisitta; species Acanthisitta chloris. The sequence goes on from NW_008669341.1 coordinate 19,526, forward strand.
AGGATTTTATAAAAGGACAAAGAAGGCACCAAATGAATGTTTTTATATCCACTGATAGCTATATCTGTACCTATGCCAAGAGCCAGTGCTATCCTGTGGCTGTGCTTTGCTTCCATGTGCAGAAGAGCTGTGATGGGAACCACCACTGGCACTTTGGGAAGGGCTGAGGCTGAGATTCAACCCATCTCCTGCTCTGCTGCCTTGCAGACACCACTTCCAGCTCCCTCATGCAACGTGTGAGGTCAGGTGTGAAGCAGCAGGACTGCTCTGGTTGGGAAGTGCAGTGAAATATGGAATTTGAGCTGGGGAAAGGGCTGTTATCCTGCAGGGCCTGTGGCAGGGTGGGTGCTCCTCTGGGAAAAGCCATCACAAGGTGCTCCATTGCTTCAGGAACGGCAGGAGCAGGTCCTGCCCAGCTCTGCATGGAGCACATGGTTGGGCCCAGTTGCTTCACCTGCTGCCCTGGCCCAGAGAACTGCACAGGGCAGGGAACAGCAGCAGAGCAGGGACCTGCAGCAAGGCAGGTCAAAAATGCAGCTAGAAAAGAGAATCAAACAGCGGAGTTAACTTAGGATAAGCTGTGTTACCTCACGCTCTAATCTCATCCAAAGCCTCCTCCCTCTTCATGCCACAAGTCCCTCCATGAGTCACCATGTGTGGAACTGCACTACTCAGGCCTTCTAGAGTTACCAACACAGCTCAGGCTTTCGACTGTCAGAGCTGAATTGAGCAACTTCTCGATGGTGAAACACGTGGTGAACTCCACATGTGACATCAGGGCATGGCACACCCCATGGAGACCAAGGAGCCCACCAAAATGTGCAAAGCTGACTGTGCTTGCTGAAACCTTTGTTTCACCTTGACAAAGCAACATCCTCTTAGGAGAGGACCAAAGGCATTTCCTGATTTAAAGTCTTCAGGCTCCCCAGATTCCCTAGGATGTTTCCCTTCTTTATATTGTTTAACACAATTCCCACAACCCCTGCTGGTAATAAAACATAACCAGATTCCTTCTCAGGACCTTTTTTCTTGAGTTTGGTTTGTTTTTTTCTCCTTGTATTGAATTTACAGCAATGGAATGTGTCACTTTAGGGCAATGCTCTGCAAGACTCAGTGTTTTTCAGGTTGCAAAAATCACCTTCTCTTGGTGGAAGTAAATCAGCTGAACAATAAGTTTCCAGGCGCAGGTCTATGGGAATGGTATTACCTGTGTGTGGGTGATTGAATTGTCCTCTCTGCTTCTGCCAAAGAGATCTAGAACCACAACAATACACTGGTGAACCACACAAAGTGCCAAGGCTTACAGGTGTGTTGGTTCTGTGTGTTTCATTGCACACAACAGGACTAAAAAGGGGCAAAGTGATTTGTGAGAACATCATTTAGTGGCTTTTCTGATGACCAGAAAAGCATCTGTGACAACGTCATTTATTCATAGTACAGATAGCTCATGTCTAAGAGAACATTTGCCTTAGCAACTCAACTGTATTTCCATACCAAACCTTTACATATAGTTAATTACATTATTTCCTTGTGTCAACGGGTTATTTTTAAGAGTGCTGTGTTACACACTGCTCCCTCAGTATTTGTGTGTAGGGACAAGCAGCAAATCCAGAGGGGATTGTACCCAAAACACAAAGGATACAAGGGACTACACTAGTCGAGCTTAGGGACAGAAATCTACGATGATGATGAAATCACAAACAAACAAACACAGCAGTGCTTCACATTCAGTTTAATTAGAACAGTGCTACTGATTAATATGTACTGGGGCATAATTTACAGACAGCATGAACGACACGAGCCACGAACAGCAGCGTGGAAGGTGAGCTGGCCTGGCGTGCAGCGACCTTTGGCAACAGTCCTCCCGCTCCGTGCCCCGCGGCGGCTCGAGGATGCTCAGTACACGTGCACCATCCCGTAGAGGAAGGTCCAGAACAGGACGTAGGTGAAGAGCCCTCCGACCAGGCCC